>NC_064857.1:17046253-17238753 GCF_024139225.1 Suncus etruscus | reverse complement strand
TTTTTTTTTTTTCCGTTTTTGGGCCACACCCTGTGACGCTCAGGGGTTACTCCTGGCTATGCGCTCAGAAGTTGCTCCTGGCTTCTTGGGGGACCATATGGGACGCCGGGGGATCGAACCGCGGTCCGTCCAAGGCTAGCGAAGGCAAGGCAGGCACCTTACCTCCAGCGCCACCGCCCGGCCCCTATTGCTGCCATTCTTGATCACAATACAAGCATGCTAGACATTAATACCAAAAATCATCACATTTGGAAAACTCGAGCCAAATACTTGAACTCCTCTGGATTAATTTAATAGTTTCAGTTTATAAAATTTGACAAATAAATAAATCCTATGACTTACAGCAAGAACATCTAATTAGCGAAGTATAATTATGAAAGCTATGTAAAAAATGTGACCAAGATTTCTTCGTTATAATCAAATCTCTTTTATCTCACTCACTTTATATTTTTTAATAAGCTTCCTTGACCGGACAATCCCAAGGTATAATTTGAGTTGGATGGACATCTAATATTTTTCTATCTCAAAGTATACATTTATAATTCTTTGACTTCAATGTATATGCTGCTGCTGCAAAAAAAGGAACTACCAAGCAACTGAAGACAGGTAATTAAAAATCATCCTGATTCACGAAGACTACCTGTTTGTATCCTCCCACCCCCAAATGAATGTTAAATCCTAATGCCCCAGGAGGCGGAAACTTTAGGAGTAATGATTAGGTAACTAGAATGCAAGAACCCTCAAGAATGGAAGGGATTAGTGACATTATCTATGAGACTCCAAAGAGCTCCATGGGCCCTGCCATCAGGAAAGACTTTTGTCTGTGAACCGGAAAGAGCCCTAACCAGGTACAGAATTAGCTGGTACCTAAATTCTGGGCCTTCTCTGACTCAAGAACTGTGAGGAATGAATGCATGCTGCTAAAGACTTTGACTAAACTCCATTAAACCACAGCTCAGGGGTTACTCCTGGCTGTCTGCTCAGAAATAGCTCCTGGCAGGCACGGGGGACCATATGGGACACCGGGATTCGAACCAACCACCTTTGGTCCTGGATCGGCTGCTTGCAAGGCAAATGCCGCTGGTGCTATCTCTCTGGGCCCTCAGTTTTTTTTTTTAGTCAAAACTTAAACTGATTTAAAAAATGGACCCATAATCATTTTAAAAGAGGAAAAGAGAAAAGAGCAGTAAAATCTAGAAACCTGGATTGAATGTTTCGAGAAAAGTAGTATTTTATACTCGATCACATACAACTGCAGTAAAGTGCTAATTCTTGTGAGATTTAATTTGAATACTTAATCTAGCTTAAAAATAAAGTGGGCTGGTCTGTATTTCTTTTTTTTTGGGGGGTTGGGCCACACCCGGTGGTGCTTAGGGGTTACCCTTGGCTGTCTGCTCAGAAATAGCTCCTGGCAGGCACGGGGGACCATATGGGACACCGTGATTTGAACCAAACACCTTTGGTCCTGGATCAGCTGCATGCAAGGCAAACACCGCTGTGCTTTCTCTCCAGGCCCTGGTCTGTATTTCTAATCAGTGATTTCAAATACGTTTTGTAGAAGCCAAATACTTTTTTGTCTGTTATTTTTTGTTTTGGGTCACACCTGGTGATGCTCAGGGTTTACTCCTCTCACTATGTGCTCAAAAATCATTCCTGGCTTGGGGGCCATGTGGGATGCTGGAGATGAAACCAGGCCCATCCTAGCTCAGCTTCGTGCAAGGCAAATGCCCTACTGCTGCACCATTGCTCTGGCCAAATGCTTTTTTAATTTTTATTTATTTATTTATTTGTTTATTTATTTTGTTTTTTTTTGTTTTGTTTTGGTTTGGTTTTTTGGGGGGGGTCCACACCCGGTAACGCTCAGGGGTTACTCCTGGCTATCGCTCAGAAGTTGCTCCTGGCTTGGGGGACCATATGGGATGCCGGGGGATTGAACCATGGTCCGTCCAAGGCTAGCGCAGGCAAGGCAGGCACCTTACCTCTAGCGCCACCACCCAGCCCCTTTATTTTGGTTTTTAGGTCAATCCCGGCAGTGATCAGGGGTTACTCCCGGCTCTATGCTCAGAAATTGCTCCTGGCAGGCTCGGAGGACCATATGGGATGCCAGGATTCAAACAGCCATCCTTCTGCATGCAAGGCAAATGCCCTATCTCCATGCTAACTCTCCAGCTTGCCAAATGCTTTTTTTAAAATGGTAGACTGGTGTGCCAGTCTTTTGGCAACAACTAAGAAAGAGAAGGAGACCAGAAACATTGGTATGTGAATAATGACTCTTGTTTCCCAGGATCAGAAACTGACTTATATGAACTAAAAAGAAAGAGAAAATGAATGAATTATAAGGACAAATGGATGCCTTTAAGAAAGCCTAGAGTTGACTTTAAACTTAAGTCATGAAAAAAGGGCAGTGATTTCTCAGAGATTCTCGCCTTTCACTGCACAATGCCTGTATAATTCTTTCTTTCCTTGAACCAACTTTGTGTTTTTCATGGGATATAACATAGCTTGACTGTTCAAAGACTAGTATCTTTGTTCCCAATTTCCAATTCCAAGGTATGAAAACTGAATTAGATCCAGCTAGATTTTAGCTACTACCTCTGTCTAGTCATAAAATAAAGGTAGCACGATCTTTCTTTTTGTTTGTTTGTTTTGTTTTTGGGTCACACCCGGCGGTGCTCAGGGGTTACTCCTGGCTGTCTGCTCAGAAATAGCTCCTCGCAGGCACGGGGGACCATATGGGACACCGGGATTCGAACCAACCACCTTTGGTCCTGGATCGGCTGCTTGCAAGGCAAATGCCGTTGTGCTATCTCTCCGGGCCCAGCACGATCTTTCTAATGCTGCACACAGATTCCTGTTTGTTTTGTTGGGGACAGTGGCAAAGTGCTCTTACACTGCGAACTGGGAAGAAAAAAAAAAAAAAAAAAACCTGCTCTGCGGAAGCAAGGAAGAATATCTATATATATGACCCACATGTTTTCTGCTTTCTGAAAGAATCCACATATACTCTAGGCCTGCAAGCTCAATGCAGATATCATTGCAAGAACAATCACTGCTGGTGTGGATGTGGGGAGAAAGAAACTCTTATTCACTGCTGGTGGGAATGCTATCTAGTCCAGCCTTTATGGAAAACAATAGGGAGATTCCTTAAAAAAAAACTGGACATTGAATTCCCATATGACCAGCAATACCACTCCTAGGGATATACCCTAGGACCACAAAAACACAATACAAAACATCTGCACTCCTATGTTCATTGCAGTGCTATTTACAACAGCCAGGATCTGGAAACAACCTAAATGCCTGACAACAGATGAGTGGTTAAAGAAGCTGTAGTACATGTACACAAAGGAATACTATGCAGCTGTTAGGAAAAAATAAAGTCATGATTTTTTTACATAGATTTTACATAAATGGATATGGAGACTATTATGTTAAGTGAAATAAGTTAGAGGGAGAGAGATAAATACAGAATAGTCTCACTCGTCTATGGGATTTAAGAAAAATAAAAGGCAAAGGGACTGTAATGCTAGCACAGTAGTAGGGCATTTGCCTAGTGTGCAGCTGACCCAGGATGGACCTGGGTTCGATCTCCAGTGCTCATATGGTACCCCAAGCCAGGAGTGATTTCTGAACGCAGAGCCAGGAGTAATCCCTGAGCGTCATCAAGTGTGGTCTGAAAACTAAAAATGAAAAAGAAAAGAAAAATAAAAGACAGTATAGTAGCATAATACACTAGAGACAACAAAGATGAGGGCTGGAAGGACCACATGTGACATGCTTACCAAAAAGCCGTAAGTACAAATAGAGAAATAACTACACTAACAACTCCCATGACAATGATAGAGAGAGAAATACAATGCCTGTCTCAAAGACAGGCAAGGAATGGGGGGGGGGGGAGGAAAATGGGGGACATTGGAGGCAGAAAAGTTGCACTGGTGAAGGCAATGGTGCTTAAAGACATTATTATCAATAAAAAAAAGTCTGAAGGCATAACTAGGGTCTATGAGCAGAGGGACAGATTGTTTTTGGCTTTAGACAAAGAAGTGAGATGGCTAGTTCTCCCAGAGCAGAGATATGTGTGTCTAGCTCTGCCCCAGAAGCTGATAGTCATCCTTGAATGAAAAGCTACCACTACTTCTCTCCACTTTCTTTAACATTTGGCTAGAACAGACTAGATTCTTTTGTTAGGCCATCTAAGGCTCATTCATCTCCCAGAAGCCCATACTAAATATTTAAAATGTTTGTTTCCATACTCAACATTCTGCCTGTCCTCAATTCAAATGATATAATGTATACTATTCATATTATCTTGGCTACAAAGGTCTAAAAAACTAATAGCCTGGCAAATGACCTCGTCTATTTCTTATGTGAAAAACATAATTTTCTACTTATTTTCTCAGTACATAAATATAAATATTCCTTTATTTCCCCTCTAATACTTTACTGAATATTTACCTAACCTTGCATAGTTATCTTAGTTGTTTCTTGCAATCTATCAACAATGTCATTACTTTTTAAAATTCAGTTGGATAACACCATTTACAACAGTATAAATAATTATACTTTAGGGTCTGGAGAGATAGCACAGCAGTAGGGCATTTGCCTTGCATGTGGCCAACCGGGGAGGAACCTGGTTCGATTCCCAGCATCCCATTTGGTGCTTCAGCCAGCCGGGGGCGATTTGTGAGTGTAGTCAGGAGTAACCCCTGAGTACCGCTGGGTGTGGCCCAGAAACCAATCAATAAATAAAGTTTAATAAAATAATTATACTTTAGGCATGCAATAATTCTGTACCACATCCACCACCAAAGTGTCAATATCCATCCACTACAGTCCCTTTGTCCCTTGTCATCTGCCCCCTAACTCCTTAATTCACTACTTTATTCTTTTCTAAAATTTTAGAGCAGCATCTTAACTGATATTCCTGCTTCTAAATCCCCCAAATATTTTATTTATTAAGAGTGCTCAATTTCACTTATTTCCACTTTACTGCAAATTCTTGCCCTTCATTCCCCTTCCTGGACTACTCAACTAATTGTTAACTGTAGCAGCAGTCCCAGGCATGCTTGCATCAGAACCACCAAGATCCCACATCAGAGACTTTCCAAGCCAAGGAATCTGTCTTTTTTTTTTTTTTTTTTTTTTTTGGTTTTTGGGCCACACCCGTTTGATGCTCAGGGGTTACTCCTGGCTATGTGCTCAGAAATCGCCCCTGGCTTGGGGGGACCATATGGGACGCCGGGGGATCGAACCGAGGTCGTTCCTTGGCTAGCGCTTGCAAGGCAGTCACCTTACCTCCAGCGCCACCTACCCGGCCCGGGAATCTGTCTTTTAAAATATAATCTCTCCCCACTCGACATTATAAGGCCTAAACTCCCTGAGAAGAACACAAATAAAGTCACCATCTGATCCCAATCTCTCTTATTCCAGTTTTCCTCCTCCCAATCCTTTTACAATACAAATCCCTTTCACATGATAGGGCTTTTCCATGCATTGCAGGAGGCTGACTTCTCTTCTTTTCTTGGGGAACTTCCATTCTTTAGGAACCTATTTAAATGCTAGCTTCTCTGGGAAGTCCTTCATGACTGCCTCTAGCAGTTCAAAAGCCTTTTAGAGCCCCTTAGAGCTTATGAGTCAGCCTAGTGTGGTAGACTCTGCGACCAGACAGCAAATGTTTGAACCCAGGATCTGACAATTATTGAGGAAGCGACATTAGATAAGTCACTCAGAACCTCTTTGTGCCCTTGGTTATCTTCAATGCAAAATAGGAAAGGGAATAGTGTGCCCCATATAACTTACTGGGGCTAAAGTGCAAAGTATATGAGTGGATCTTGGGAAATGGTTATTAAATATTACTATTGTCCTATTTAGAACTTATTCCTATCTCATAGGAATCAGACTTCTATATTAAGACAGCTTTGTGAGTAATTCCTTTAAAGTGAAAAAATATATATAACAGCTTTGCATTTTACTTCTTCAAAGGTAACAGAGGGAGACTGGAAAGATAGCATAGTGGGCAGGGACAAACCTAAATCCATCATTGATCCCGTATATGGTCCTCTAGCACAGTCAGGAGTAAGGACTGAGTACCACCAGGTGTGGCCCCAAAATTACACACACACACACACACACACACACACACACACACACACACACACACCGGGGGCGGGGGGAGTGGTGGAGAGAGTTTAACAGGTAGGGTGTTGGTCTTGCATGTGGCTGACCTGGGTTTGATCCCTAGCATCCCATATGGTCCAAGGAGTGATTCCTGACGGTAGAGTCAGGAATAAATCCAGAGCCTCATTGCATCACTGGGTATTGACCCCCCACCTAAATCCCTGAGTAAAAAAAAAAAAAAAAAAAAAAAAGTAATAGGATTATGTGTCAAACTAGTTTAAGAAAAAAAGACACTTATGTAGGAAGGATGTAAGATTGTCTTTTGAAGCCAATACTAAATAGGAAGAAACAATTTGGAAATTTTAGATATCTATTTAAATTTCAAACTACAAAAGAAACACCAGACAGCTTTGGGCTAGCATCTTTTAAATGTGTGTAGTGAGAATATACAATCTAGAATACAATCCAATAAAACAAAATTTTCCTAACTTATATAATTACAATTTTAGCCAAAATAGATGTCCAGAAATCTTAGATTTTAAAAGAATATCCAGGTACTATACAAAACAAAATGGAAAAGGCAGACTGATGGTTATGCTAAAGAAGTGAAAAAGAAAAACCAATTTATCATAGATGTAAAGTGAGATGCTTTTGAAATCTTATGATAGATGCATTCATATTTTTTCTTTATTTCTAAAATATTTGCTGAATGGGAAGAAACAAGATTCAGAGAAATTTGGAGAGAAAAGTCAAGCCTTCTATAGGCACTCATTGCTTATGGTTCATTCATTTACTCAGCAAATATTTACCAAGGCATACTATTATATATGCTGGGATACTGAAATAAACAAGAGCCAGGCACATGCACTTCATTCCTCTGGTACTTACCATGACAACAACCTTTAATTTCCAACTAGCTCATTATACCTTATATACGACCCTAAGGAATAATGGTGCCAAATGATCATCATTAATAACTCCAGAAGATAACATCCATCTAAATTCTATGGGCTGGAGACATATTACTGGATTAAAGCACTTGCCATGCATGCCACCAATCCCAGTCTGAATCTCCAATACTTAATAAGGCTCCCTGAGCACAGCCAGGGAACTTTCTAGAGTACAGAGCCAAGAGTCTGAATATTACTTAGCATAGTTCAAAAATCAATCATCTCATGTGAGACTTAAAAATACACAGCAAGGTGGCAACAAAGGGCTAAAGGTGACACAATGGGAGAATTGATCTACAAAATTGAGTTGGGGAAAGGAGACTGAAAGTAAAGGCATAAGAGTCCTTGGGAAAGAGAGATGGTACACTGGTAGATGGCAGTAGATTGGAAATACATGCATGAAAAAAAAAAACATCAACATTAGTGTAAATCACAGAGCCTCCAAAAAAGGAAAACGAATAGATAAAAGTTAGAAAAGGGGTCGGAGCCATAACACAAATGGTAGGGCATTTACCTTGGACGCGGCTGATTCAGGACAGACCTAGGTTCGATCCTCGGTGCTCCATATGATTCCCCAAGCCAGGAGCGATTTCTGAGCGCATAGCCAGGAGTAACTCCTGAGCGTTACGAGGTGTGCCCCACCCCCCAAAATAAAAGTTAGAAAAAAAAAAAATCAGCAGCATCATGTAACTAACTTCCAGGCCCACAGTTCTTTAATTTTAATTTTAAACTAGGTACAAAGGTCCCTAAAGCTTTTTGGGTATGTTACGGGGAAATCTGTAAACTCATAGATATTACAGGAGAGCACTTGGCACAGTTCTCACTTGACATTGTCCCACAATGTTCCACAGTTTTATGACTGACAAGTTCTAGTCTATTCCTCCAGATTCTGTCCTCCAATGCACCAACAATCTAGTCAGTCTGTCAGACAAAGGCTTCTTCCAAAAGAATTGTTTTTAGAACTTGGGCTCCAGCAACTCTTGCAATATAATCCTTGTATATAACTGAACCACAGAAAAATAACTCCTTAATTTGTGGTTAGATCACCACTGCAGAACAACTTACAGTGGGTGGCATGAAACTATCACAATTATAAAGTAACCAAGCAAATAATATACTATGCCTATAGCAGATAAAATGTTATAAATCCAAAACAAACATTGCTATAAATAAAGCTGGTGATTATTTGCTGAGATAGTCTAGCTAACATTGCAGTGACAAGGGCTCCTCTTAACATGTTTTAAAAGGGAGTAACTAAAGCTATTTGGCAGTAGACTTGGTGGCGACACACGCATTGTTGGGGCTAAGAACTGAGGTGAAGAGCAAGGAGTCACTTTGAGAAAATTCTGCTTTTAATATACACAAACAATGGACTTTCCTTTAGGAGCTATGATAAGAAAGAGGAGAGCAACTGGATTAGTTCACTAAATCAGCATGTTTGCAACTGGAGAGACATTGAGTAAGAGCAATCGGCGTGTCTGCACATTTGCTGACAGCTATAATCAGATCATTTCCCTCCAAAATTAAAAAATAGAAAAATCAGTCCTGGTAAGTTTGTAGAAAAGACTGTAAGGTAAACAGGAATGTGGACCCAAGAGGATGTGCGGCAGGCTGAAGTTCACAGAATGAAACAGAGTCTCCTGACTCCTTTATTCTTACTCAGAAGAGTTCTTTTGAAAATAGTTAAAATAGGAGTTGGAGCATAGAGTACAGCAGGTAGGGCACTTGTCTTGTAAGGAAGACCACCTGGGTTTAATTAACCACATCCCATATAAACCCCAGCACCCTGTCAAGATTCCTGAGTTCAGAGCCAGGAGTAACCCTTGAGCACTGCTGCGTGTGCCCCCCGGAATAAACCAAAAGAAAAAGAAACAACATTCAAACAGAACTCAAATCTTTTAAAAGATTTCTTTTAAAAGACTTCAATGACTTTCTAAGTTAAAAAGTATTATACAGTCATCACCTCAATCAAGAACTGAACTTTCTCATAACTACAAAAAGAACCTCTACCCTGTAGTCATCAGGAAGTCCTATCCTCATTCTTCCATTCCTAAACGTCTATAAATGCATTTTCCACGTTTCATGCTATTTTCCTACTTCAGACACTGGCTATATATGGAATCAGAGCTGTAGTTCTCTGAGACAGGCTTCTTTCATTATAGCAGGTTTTATGATTCAGTCATGTGGTATCACATAGCATTGTCTCATTACTTTTTATAATTGAATAAATAATAAAATTTCATCATCTGGGACATATACATACACTTCCATGCACTCACATTTTTTTTTTTACCAACTTATCAACTGGTGGACATTTGGGCAGTTTTCATCTTTTGTCAATTAGGAACAATCTGCTATAAAAACCTGTGTACATGCCCTTTAGAGGACATGTTTTCATTTTTGTTAGTTTGTTCCTTATAGTAGAACTAGTGGGTACAGTAGAATTGTTTAAGAATTTAAATAAGTATCCAATTATTTTGCAACTGAGTCAGTCCATCATGATATATCCTCACCCATCAGAATTTCCTGCCATTAAAATTGTAACAATCAGATCATGAACATAAAAATCTTTTTTTGGACCTTTAGACAACTGATGAAAATAATTCTCTATTGACGACTTTTTTAAAACCACAATTAGAGGAGCTGGAGTGATAGCACAGTGGTAAGGCATTTGTCTTGCATGCAATCTACCCAAGACCAACTCAGGTTTAATCCACAGCATCCCATATAGTCCCTCAAGCCTACCAGAAGCAATTTCTAAATGCAGAGCCAGAAGTAACCCCTCAGAGTCACCGGGTATGGCCCAACTCCCCTAAAAAACACAATTAGTTCATGCAATTTATATGCACAGTTCAGAACAGAACTTTAAATTATTTTTAGAATAAGTTTTACCATGTGGCAACAGTCCCTTTATACTTAAAACCATATGAAAATACATGTAGCTTATAGATGTATGTGAAACATTAAAAATTATTTGGATATATTAAATATAAATTAAAGAAAGGACATATTGAATTTTCTCAAAAAACTAAAAGACAGTGATCTAGTCCAGTTACAACTATGTACTTTTAGTCATTAAAATAAAAACACCATCAATGGAAAATTACTCAAAAAAGTAAACGCAGCATGCTAACTAGGAAAAGAAAAGCAGATTTGAGAAACATATAAAGATAATAAAGTACCACTTGTATAGTGAATTTGTAGTAAACAGTCTGGGAAAAGCAACTTATAAATTTATACATCCATTCCATCCACCCTCCCCTTCCACGGCTTTTGCTTCTATTTATAGGTTGTTTCCTGCATAGAAAGGCTTGAACAAATTAGTATCTAAATCTAGGAAGAGCAAAGTTGAGATTAGAATTTAGCTAAGCAACTCTAACTTGTACGGGTACTCTGCCAGGGAAAGTTGAGCTTTAGGAAAGCACCGGGCAGACAAGGAGGTAAATATGACTGGAGCAGAAAGGAGGGTGAAAAAATGACTGTTCATTTCTTCTATCAATTTTTGATGAAGTTATTTTTTTTCTTGTTAAGCTCTGTCAGTACCTTGTATGTCTTAGATAGCAGCCCCTCACCTGATGGGTATTAGATGAATAGTTTCTCTCTTTCTGTGGGTGGCCTTTGTATCCTAGTCACTGTTTCCTTTGAGGTGCAGAAGCTTCTCAGTTTAATATGTCCAATTTGTTTATTTCTGCTTCTACTTGTTTGGACAGTAGTGTTTCCTCGTTGAAGATGCCTTTAGTCTCAATGTCATGGAGTGTTTTGCCTACATTTTCTTCTATATGCCTTATAGTTTCGAGTCTGATATCAAGATATCAAAACCATTTTGATTTGACCTTTGTGCATGGTGTTAGATGGAGGTCCAAGTTCACTTTTTTGAATGTGGCCGATCAGTTATCCCAACAGCACTTGCTCCATTTTGCATTTCTTGTCCCTTTATCAAAGATTGATTGTATATCTAGAGGTCATTCTCAGAATATTCAAAGAAGAAATACAAATGGCCAAAAGGCACATAAAAAAATGCTCCACATCACTAATCAACAGAGAGATGCAAATCAAATAAAAAATGAGGTATCAACTCATACCACAAAGAGTGGCACACATCACAAAGAACAAGAACAACCAGTGCTGGTGTGGATGCAGGGAGAAAGGAATTCTAACTCACAGCTGGTGGGAATACAGTCAAGTCCAGCCTTTCTGGAAAACAGTATGATAATTCTCAAAAAAACCTGGAAATTGAGCTCCCATATGATCCAGCAATACCACTACTAGGGATACTCCAGGAACATAAAAACACAATATAAAAATGCCTTCTGCACTCCTATGTTCACTGTAGCACTATTTACAATAACCAGAATCTGGAAACTACCCAGGTGTCCAACAACAGATGAGTGGCTAAATACACTGTGGTACATCTACACAATGGAATACTATGCAGCTGTTAGGAAAAAAAATGAAGTCATGAAATTTGCCTATACATAGATGGACATAGAGACTATTATGCTGAGTGAAATGAGTCAGAAGGAGAGAGATAAACACAGAATAGTCTCTCTCATCTGTGGGATATAAGACAAATAAAAAAACAATGTGTAATAATACCCAGAGGCAATAGAGATGAGGGTCAGAAGAACCAGCCCATGATAAGAAGCTTGCCACAAAGAGTGGTGAGCAGAGTTAGAGAAATAACTGCACTGAAAACTACCTTGACAATGATGAGAGAGAGAAATAGAATGCCTGTCCTGAAGACAGGCAAGTGGTGGAGGAGGAGGGAAATAGGGAACATTGATGGCAAGAAAGTTGCACTGGTGAAGGAGGGGTGTACATTTTATGACTGAAACCCAACTACGAACATTTTTGTAACTATAAAGAAATTATGTAAACAAAGAAAAGAAAGAAAAAGAAAGGAGGGAAAAGATCTTCAGAAAATGCAGGTAAGTGGTACTGAGAACGGAGCTATCACCACTGTAGCACTATCCCAAATAATAAATAAGCCTAGCAAAGAAACAAAATATTTACAAGAGAAAATACTATTAATAGTTAAACTTTTTGCTTAAGTTTAGAAAGTATCAATGAACATTAGGCTTAATCATTCCATGTAAAGATTCCTCTGAAAATATAACCTGAAAAGTTTTATCCAAAGAATATTTATAGCTGTGCTATTCCTATGTCATTTTCTAAAAATATAGAAACAACCTCTAATAAGTAGGAGTACTGAAATTATTATATTCAATGGTAAGCATCCTTCAAAATGGGGAGAACAGATAGAATTTTTTTTGGGGGGATCACACCCGGCGGTGCTCAGGGGTTACTCCTGGCTGTGTGCTCAGAAATAGCTCCTGGCAGGAACGGGGGACCCTATGGGACACCGGGAGTCGAACCAACCACCTTTGGTCCTGCATCGGCTGCTTGCAAGGCAAACGCCGCTGTGCTATCTCTCCGGGCCAGATAGAATTATTTTTAAAACTTCCCTCAAGTTCCTATTTTTTCCTCTTCTCAGCTTCCTGTTCTTTCTTACCTGGTTTGACCAACCTATTCAGAAATAAAAATATTGAGCCTTACAGTGATAACTTAAAATTTAAATTGCTAAAGTTTGTGAAGTTTTATTTTCTGATTATTTAAAACTTTAGGGAAAGAAAAAAAAAAGAAGTAAAGATAAACTAGGAAATGGTTGGAATTTCACAAGCTGTGAATAATTCCATAGTATCTGCCCAACAGTGACTTCTTATTTAGTTCTTGATGAATGGGATTAGGGAAAAAAAGACCCATTTGAAATGGACTATTTTTTTCTTTTTAAAGTCTGTTTCTATTTCTAATTTTTTGGGGGCCACACCCGGTGGTGCTCAGGGGCTACTCCTGGCTATCTGCTCAGAAATAGTTCCTGGCAGGCACAGGGGACCATATGAGATGCCGAGATTCGAACCAACCACCTTAGGTCCTAGATCGGCTGCTTGCAAGGCAAACGCCACTGTGCTATCTCTCCAGCCCCTCTATTTTTAATTTTAAGCTGTCATTAAAATGAAATGTGAAAAAAATAACAGTAATAAGATATTTAGAACTCTGAATCTACTAAACTACTACAATTTTCCTACTTAAAAATTTTTTGTAGATTAGTGCCATCTTTTTCAATTTTGTATTGTGTTGTTTATATTGAAGATGCGACATTTTATTAAAATACTATTTCCTTCATTACGTTAGAAAGTGTCACAGCCTTGTTAGTCCCATGAATAAGCATAAAACGGATTATGTAACAGGTGTTAGGAGGTGATTTACTTGGGGTCTACAAGGCCTTTATCTGCTTTTGCTCAATATTTTTTGTTGTTGTTTTTGTTTTTGTTTTGTTTTTTGTTTTTCGGGCCACACCCGTTTGATGCTCAGGGGTTGTCCCTGGCTTGGGGGGACCATATGGGACATCGGGGGATCATAATCTGCAGTTACATGATGAATCTGGAGAATATTTTACTGGGTGAAGTTAGAGAGGGAACACACACAGAATGATCTCGTTTGTGGGAAACAAAGAAGTAGTAATAAAGAAGTAACAAAGGCACAAAGGCAATCGAAATAAAGAGCATGAGAACAAACGTTTCACCTCCACTGGGAGGTGATGGGGGATGGAGGGTTGGAATAAAACAGGAAGCAAAACATTGTAACAGTGGTGAAGGCCTGCGATTATTCTGGAGAAAGAGGGGGTGCTGAAAGGAGGCAAAGTGACATGCATGATACAGATACCCAGTAATAGTACTGTAAACCATGGAGGCATTGTTGAGGGTTGAGAGAAAATTGGAGACATCAGTAGTAGGACATGTCTGAAAATCAATCATAAATAATTTTGTAATTCAATGAGAAGAAAAGAGGATGGGAAAGAGAGAGGGAGGGAGGGAGAGAGGAGGGAGGGTCAGAGAGAGAGCACAGCAGTAAGGCATTTGCCTTACATGCAGCTGATTCAAACAGACGTCCCATTCCTGCCAGGAGCGACTTCTGAGCACAGAGCCAGGAATAATCCCAGAATGCCACTGGGTGTGATAAAAAAAAAAAAAAAAAACCCACAAAAAACATAAAAAAAAAAAAAAAAGAGAGAAGGAGGAAAGATTTTGCCATCCTTCCTCCCTCCCTCCCTCCCTCTTTCCTTCCCTTCCTCTCTCTTCCTCCTTCCCTTCCTTCCTCCTTCATTCTTCCCTCCATTCCTTCCCTCGTTCTCTTCCTCTTTCTTCCTCCCTCCCTCTCCCTTCCTTCTTCCCTCCCTCCTCCTTCCTCCCTTCCTTCTTCCTTCCTCCCTCCTACTCTTCCTTCCTGTTTTTTTTGTTTGTTTGTTTGTTTGTTTTGGGGCCACCTGGCTGTGCTCTTGGAAGGCTCAGGAGACCATATGGGGTGTCCGGGATTGAACTTGAGTTGGCCACATGCAAGGCAAGCACTCTACATTGTACCATCACTCCTCCAGCCCAAGCTTGTCTTTTTTTTTTTTTTAATTTATTGTTTTAGGATCCAGAGTTGGTAGGATGCTTACCTTACAAAACTCAACTCGGGTTTGACCCCCAGCATTCCATATAGACCCCCAAAATCTGCTAGTAGTAATTTCTGAGTGCAGAACCAGAAGTAACTCCTGAGTTATCAGTAGGTGCGGACCCCAAAACAATAACTACAACAAAAAGCTTGTTTTCTGAGCCTTCCTGGTGACATGGGAAGAATACACAGGTCCAAACAAGTCATTTCTGAATAAGTTTCTAATCAGAGAAACTGTCAAGCCCTTCCATTTTTCCCCTCTTAAACAGATAAATTGTCTGTGAAAATCAACAGCCTTGATTTTGAAAATCAACTACAGCCTTGATGCAAGTATAAAGTCAATACTGATGTCAAGTTATTTGCAAGAACACAGAAGCCACTGAAATAAAAAAATTTCGAAGAAAAATAAACGTTTGTTTAGACCACAAGTTGTCAAATTTTCTTATATCTTGCAACTGATATATCTACGTGAAAAGTCACATTCACTGAGGTTTACTTTCTTCATCCAATATATAAAGGACAACATCTCTTTGACAGAAAAGTCTCAGTGTCAAACTTAAAGATGATGACAATGATGACCTTATTTCATTTTCTTTTTTTTTTTTTTTTTTTTTTTGTGGTTTTTGGGTCACTCCCGGCAGTGCTCAGGGGTTACTCCTGGCTCCATGCTCAGAAATTGCTCCTGGCAGGCACGGGGGACCATATGGGACGCTGGGATTCGAACCGATGACCTCTTGCATGAAAGGCAAACGCCTTACCTCCATGCTATCTCTCCAGCCCCTTATTTCATTTTCATACCAAACATCTGGGAAGAATTTATCATTTCATCCAACTTAAAAGGAAGAAAATCGGTGCCTCAGGAAGTTAAACAACTAACCCAAGACCACACAATTCTAAGTAGGGATATTCAAATGGATTAATTTTTATTTCAGAGTGATGAGCTTTTTAAATCATGAAAATGTTTAGGAAAGTGACTGAACACAGTAAGAACTAGCTTTAATAAGTATTAACTATAATATTTATAACAATATTAGATAACTATAAAGAACAGACATTTTTAACTTCAGAAAACTATCTTCATTGCATTTAATATAGTCTTTTTCTTCTTAAAATTGAGATGTCTTATATTTCTTCATTGAAACAAAAATGCTCAATCCTCTTCAACCTAGGTTATTTTGCTTCTTTACACCATCAGTTTTCCACTATGGAAAACTAATAACAGCAATTCAACCAACTGAAACACTCTGTTAGCTGTATTTTGTGATTCCTGTTTATCAAAAAAGTAAGCAATGAATACTTATGGTGATATAATGTTTAAAGCACTATGTCAGACATTTAAAGGTTATTTTCCAAAAGACACAAAATACATTTATTTTTTAAAACTGCTTTAAAATAACTGAGGTAGAACTTTAGGACACTCCTATATTGTAATTGCTGTTATGAATTTTCAATATTATTACTACCAATATCAGCACCCTCGCTCTTACCTTTCAGGGGTCTCAAACTCAATTTACCTGGGGGCCACAGGAGGCAAAGTCGGGGTGATCCTTGAGTGCAAAGTCAGTAGTAAGCCTTGAACATTGGGGGATGTGACCCAAACAACTAAAAGCAAAACAAAAAAAGATTCCTCTAGGGCAGGGCCACAAAATGTTGTATGGAGGGGCAGCGAGTTTGAAACCCCTCCAGGCTTAGATCATGAAATGGCATATGCTAAACTTTACTTTTGAAATGTTTTGCTTCAAGCTTCAGATGTTTTCTTCGTGAAAGAAATGAAAGGAAGAGCTTGAATATTCATGCTGAAGACACAATATTTGTAAAACAAGTTAAATTCAAAATGTAAGTTTCTAAATAAATCGCTGTCAGGATACAAAATCAAATGTTTGCAACTTCAATTAAGAAAAGACACTTAGGGGCCGGGCGGTGGCGCTCGAGGTAAGGTGCCTGCCTTACCTGCGCTAGCCTAGGAGACGGACCGCGGTTCGATCCCCCGGCGTCCCATATGGTCCCCCAAGCCAGGAGCGACTTCTGAGCGCATAGCCAGGAGTAACCCCTGAGCGTCACCGGGTGTGGCCCAAAAACCAAAAAAAAAAAAAAAAAAAAAAGAAAAGACACTTGGTGCTCGCTTCGGCAGCACAGACACTAAAATTGAAAGGATACAGAGAGGATTAGCATGGCCCCTGCACAAGGAAGACACACAAATTCGTGAAGCGTTCCATATTTAAAAAACAAAAAGAAAAAGAAAAGACACTTGGGGTCAGAGAGATGGCATGGAGGTAAGACATTTGTCTTTCATGCAGACAGTCGGTGGTTCGAATCCTGGCTTCCCATATGGTCCCTGGAGCCTGCCAGGAGTGATTTCTGAGCATGGAGCCAGGAGTAACCCCTGAGCTCTGCCAGGTGTAACCCAAAAACCAAAAGTAAAAAGAAAAAAGTAAAGACACTTTCTGCAACAGATTTCTGCAAGTCTATTTCTGCAACAAATTCTGAACTTCAATGAGAGTTTAAATATAGCTATTTTTTCATGTTTTTATTTATTTACAGGAGCTTACCCAGTGGTGCTTTGGTGGGGTGGCTGTGCGGTGATGTAACTGGTGATCTAACACTGACTCCAGCACAAACTAGGCATGTTCTCTGCCACCTGAACAACCTCCTCAGACTCTCTGTATAGATATTATCCCCAAAAATAGTTTGACATTTCTCTTTTGAAAAAAAATTTTGTTGTTGTTGTTGTTGTTTTTTCAGCCATACCTGGTGATGCTCTGGGGACCATATGGGATTCCAGAAATCAAACCTGGGCCAGCTCTGTGCAAGGCAAATGCCCTAACTGCTATACTATCACTCCAGTTAACATGAAAAAAAAATTTTAATGTAACTTATGGGTGTATATAAACTGGTGGTGAGTAAAATGTTTTGAGATGAGTTTAACTCAAGTTAAAAAAGTATGGAATCTAGGGGCCGGGCGGTGGCGCTGGAGGTAAGGTGCCCGCCTTACCTGCGCTAGCCTAGGAGACGGACCGAGGTTCGATCCCCCGGTGTCCCATATGGTCCCCCAAGCCAGGAGCGACTTCTGAGCGCATAGCCAGGAGTAACCCCTGAGCGTTACCGGGTGTGGCCCAAAAACCAAAAAAAAAAAAAAAAAAAAAGTATGGAATCTAAAAAGAAATCCATTCATAGCAATATATTTTGGAATAATCCTAAATTGTATATTTCATACTAAAAGGAGTTTTTTCCATTATATATAATAATAAATATAAATAATAAATAACCCATATTTGAATAAAATACCATGAGTAAAAGAAAATGCTCTCAAGGAAAATACATCAAGGAAACATATATTTGCTTAATAAGTTCAAAAATGACACAGGGGCAACAGCATAAAATCCACATGAACATTATAATAAGCTCAATCAGTACTAATTAAGTATCTAATTATACCTATTTAATAGCTAATTTGCATTTAAAAAAGAAACAAAGTATTCTATTTTAAGTCCCAAATTAAAGATCTGGATAAAAATTATAAAAGAAACCGAACTGTAGCATATTTATGGAAAAATCTTTTCTTAAAAATTAAAACAAGTGGAAAAAAGCATTATATTTTCAAATATATTGAGCCAAATTCCTAATTTACCAAATAAAAGGAGATATATCTAAATGGGGGCATTTTAAAGTATCATTTAGAGGAGAGTGCTTTTAAATTATTACAACGCAGCGGTTTTTAAAAACAGTTGAGTATGGAGACATTCCCTTTTAAATAATTCTCTCTTTTGGTTTCATTAGTCTGGGTTTTTGACTCATGGTAAAATTTTGCAGTATATACCGTATACCATAAGAAGCCAGGCTTCTAGCCCTCCAATTCCAGAGCTTTGCCTGAGAGTTGCCCCATTCAACTTTGTACTGATCCCCATGGTCAAAACTACTGTTTTATATTTTCATTCTCTACATTTTTACAAGACACTTTATGAGGAATGTAAATGGGGGGTATGCAAGGGAAAAAAACAACAAAAGGAAATGAGAGTATCTGACAATTCCAGAGAAAGGAACACCCAACAGTGTTGAATGCTGCAGAGAACTTGAGCAAATAATAGTTGACAGTCACGGGCAAGTTTTAGAAACTGTATATAGTATAAGGCTCGCGAGAACTGGATGAACCCAACTGAGGAATGAGTAAAAACTTAGGAAACAGGCGCGATTTGGGGAGTAGGAGAAACAGAACAACAAATTTTTCCTAAGTTGGTTTTTTTAAATTATTTTTTTACTAAAACAAATTTTTAATTGAATCACCATGCTATATACAGTAATAATCTCTTTTCTCTTTTACTTACTCTCATACACACACATACCCTTTTGATGCTGTGGTTTGAAGTATTGTACTGAAGGGGTCTCATGTATATCACTTTATCTCCTTTTGGCACCCAGTTCTTGTTCAGAGCGAGCATCTCCAGCTATCACTGTCAGAGTGATTCTTTCTCTGCCCTAACTGCACTCCTCCACTAACTGTGGTGAGATTCTACCAGGACTAATCCTCCTGGCCCATACCTCTATTTCTCGAGGAATTATTTCCCTACAGTCTTTTTTTTTTTTTATGTCCCACATATGAGTGTGATCATTCTATGTCTAGTCTCTTCCTCTAAATTATTTCACAGAACAATGGCTTGAAGGAAAAATAAAAGTTCCATAAAATACTGTACTTTTTTTCCCCCAAAGTCACTCAAAAAATGATGGAGAAATTTTAGGGTGAGGTAGCAAATAGGAAATCCAGGCAGTATAATATTGAATCACATGACTGATTCAACAATAAGGAAAATCAACAGTTCAGATATCCATCTTATTTTTTGGAGGGGCCACACCCAGAGGTGCTCAGGGGTTACTCCTGGCTCTGTGCTCATAATCACTCCTGGCAAGCATGGGGAGCCATCTGGGCTGCCAGGAATTGAACCAGGGTTCGTCCTGGGTTGGCTAAGTGCAAGGCAAATGCCCTATCACTGTGCCCTATCTACGGCCCAACTTAAAAAGTTTTATTCACACTAATGTATGAACCTGTTTTCACTAAAAATAAGAAAAGTAAGGTACTATAAATCTACCAGAAATGAAAGAATTCCAAGAACCCGACTGAAGGTGGCATGAATCTACACAGAGGCTACCTGGCAGATTACACTGATTTTCAAACAACCCTTTGCACTTTTAAATTTGTGTTTTACTTACAGGTATTTAGCAATTCATCTCAAATAGGTTATCAGAACTTGGATATGTGTCTCTAAGTGAGCCCGCTCACTTAATGTGTCACACTCAGATCTGCTCTTATGCTATATCCCCTTGTGTTCTAGTTTATGTTTTGTGTCTGGTGGCTTTTTTGGATTTTGTTTTGTTTTGTTGCTGACTGAGGCAGAATACACAAAAATTTAAAGTCCATTATAAAATTGCTAATTTTAGGTCTTTTGTTATTCTACAGCCATTTTTATTTTCTCAGTTACAATTCTGGAGGGCCTGGTATTTATAGGATAATTACAGTGCATCTGAAACAAAATTCCATGTCCGACCCAATTAAGTTTGCAGTTCCCAACTTCTCTCTCTACTGCTGTGACCTTTATTTTCTAGTCCCCAATACAGAAAACTCAATCACCAGTTACTAAATTCTATAAGTCATATTTTTAAACTTTTAAAAAACTGAGATACTGTGATTTACCATGCTTTTTGTTAATGATGGCATACATAATGCCAACACCACACCCATCTCTTCTACCTTCCTCAAAGATCCTAATAACCCTTCCTTCCAAACACTCCCAACTCAAGTTTTGTGACTCATTTTTCTCATTGTGTTGCTTTGACCCTCTTTTACTACCTTGCTGTGTATCTTTAAGGCACACATAGAAGACCATTCTGCATCCAGCTGGGATCTTTCCTCTTAACTAACTTCACACAGCATAAAATCCTCTAGTTTCATTCATAATTCCAGCCATGTCATAGCAAATTGCATGATTTTATTTTTTCTTGGAGCTGCACAATATTCCACTGTGTATATATACACACCAAGTTCTTGATCTAGTCACCCTTAGTTGGGCATTTGGGTTGTTTCCATATTAAATATGGCTACTGTACTAAGTGTGATAATGCTAGGTGAGCATATGTCCTTTCAAATTTTTTGTGTTTGAAGGACAGATGCCAAGAAGTGGTATTATCTGCCATACAGTCATCTTTTCTTTTTTATTTTCTTTTGAGTAAGAGATCTCCAAATTTGTTGCTGTTGTTGTTTTTGGTTTTTGGGCTACACCTGGAGTGCTTAGGGCAGGGGTCTCAAACTCAATTTACCTGGGGGCTGCAGGAGGCAAAGTCGGGGTGAGGCAGGGCCGCATAAGCGATTTCACTTACCGAATATTCCAATAAAAAAATTGCATTAGTAAGAAAAAAAATCGCAAAAAATCGCATTAAACATTTGCATACCCCAAAAGGAACTGCTCGGGATATGTGAATGTTTAATGCGATTTTTTCTTACTAATGCGATTTTTATTGCGATTATTCAGGAAGCGAATAATCGCGAATACTGCGATATTTGAAGGCCGGCGGGCCACGAGTTTGAGACCCCTGGCTTAAGGGTTACTCCTGGCTCTGCACTCAGAAATCATTCCTGGCAGGTACAGGGGATCATATAGGTTGCCAGGAATCAAACCACTGTCCCAGGGTCCTGGATTGGCTGTGTGCAAGGCAAATGCCCTACTGATGTGCTATCTTTCTGGCCCCTCTAAATTACTTTTTTTTTAAATAGAAGTTGAACCAGACATTACCATCAATAGTGGAAGGGGTGTTTGTCCACGGCAATCCCACCAACACAAACTGTTTCCAGACTGCTTGATATGTACCGTTTCTCACTGGTATAATATCTCTTTGTCGTTTTGATTTGCGTTTCCCTATTCATGAGTGACAACGAACACTTTTCATTTACTTACAGGGCCATCTATCAGATTTTTTAAGTCTCTCGTTGCTCCTTTTCTGTCTTCTCTTACTCTAGTTTTGCCTCTAATCCAGCCTAGACTGGAATAATCTCAAAACTGCTCTGGCTATGTGACACATGACCGCTGGTGTAATTATTCAAAAGTATAAAGACCTACATAGATTAACTCTGCTGTAACCTTTCGGGCTAAAACAAAGACTTTCATTCCTATAATGATTTCAGCCTGCCTAGCAAAGCAAATGTTTCATTGCTCCCTAAAACTTACATCAAGCCTCGGGATCTTGACCACTAAAGCAGTTTAAAATAGGTCTACATATTTTCTATGCACCTTTTTCAAAAAAGCTGCATAAAAAGAGACTAATTTCTTTCTTGTTGAATATGAACTGGGCTTAGTGATAGGTTCTAGTAAATACAACATGGCAGAAGAGACAAGGTGTAACTAGGTCATAAAATACATACAGGGGCCAGAGTGATAGCACAGAGAGTAGGTTGTTTGCTTTGCATGCGGCTAACCTGGGTTTGATCCCTGGCATCCTATATAGCACCCCAGACTGCCAGGAGTGTTTTCTGCACGTAGAGTCAGGAATGTGAACTCCTGTGTGTGGCCCAACCTCCCCCCCCCAAATTAAGAATTAAGTAAATACAATAAGATACATACATCACAACCATCTCACTCTGGGGAAAGCTAACTGCTAATGTCAGGACACTAGTTAAATCACACAATGAAGAAACTCTTTAGTTGAGGTGGGATGGAATACTCAGACATGATCCAGCACTAACCTGCCATTTGTATGAGGCAGCCATATTGGAAATAAATTCTTTAGCTCCAGTAGGGATATTTAATATTATCATCATCATTGTCATCACCATTCTTATATTTTTACATTCCTGGGGAACAAACTCAGGTTCTCCACATGATATATTTGCTCACCACTGAGACACAATCCAGGTCCCCTCATCACTACCTTGAGCAAACCTGATATACTCTAGGAACCCCAAATCACCGTGCAGAAAAGCCCTCTGTATTCCTATGTTCATCACAGCACTATTTACAATAGCCAAAATCTGGAAATAACCGAAATACCCAAGAACAGATACGTAAGTACCAAAAACTGTGGTACATCTATACAATGGAATACTATGCAGTGATTAAGAAAAAAACATCAACTCATAAAATTTACATGGATGGATATGATGAGCATTATGAGTGAAATGAGTCAGAGGGAGAGGATTAGACATAGAATAATCTCACTCATTTGTGATATAGATAGTATGGTAATAATATGCAAAGACAATAGTGATGAGGGCCAGAAAAACCAGTCCATGGTAGGAAACTTGCCACAAAGAGCAGTGAGTGCAGTTAGGGTGCAAAAGGGTTCACTATGATAGTGATAGTGAGAAGAAGCACTGTCAAGTCTCTGGCAGCAAGGAATAGGCAAAAGATGCCATGTTCAGAAGAACTGTTCATGATCTGCACTCAATGTTCTATTCATGTTCAGAAGAAATAATTAAAACTGTTAATAATGACGTTTGAGGACTTTTTTTTTTGTGAAATCCCTTATGCGGCCCTGCCTCACCCCGACTTTGCCTCCTGCAGCCCCCAGGTAAATTGAGTTTGAGACCCCCTGCCCTAGAGGCAGGTAGGGGGGAGAGGGTGGGAGGGAAATAGGACATTGGTGGTGGGAAATGTATACTGGTCAAGGGTGGAGTACATTATATGACAGAAACTCAATCATGAACAACTTTGTAATCAGGTGCTTAAAGTAATTATAAAAAATGTATTTTAATAAGAAGGAGCATCTCAAAAATTTTTTTAAATTATAAATATTCATTTCTTCAAAACGTTTTTTATTTTTGGGGGGGTGTCACATCCAGTGGTGATCAGGGTTACTCTTAGCTCTATGCTCAGGAATTATGATTGGCCATGCTCAGAGAACCATGTGAAATTATGGGAATTGAACCTGGATTAGCCGTGTGCAAGACAAACAACTGGACTATCCCTTTGGTTCCTTCTTCTGAACTTTTTTTTTTTGTTTGTGTAGTTTTTGGGTCACACCCGGCAGTGCTCAGGGGTTTTTTCTGGCTCTGTGCTCAGAAATTGCTCCTGGCAGGCACAGGGGACCATATGGGACACTGGGATTCGAACCGATGACTTTCTGCATGCTATCTCTCCAGTCCCATTCTTCCGAACTTTTTTTTTTTTTTTGGTTTTTGGGCCACACCCGTTTGACTCTCAGGGGTTACTCCTGGCTATGTGCTCAGAAATCGCCCCTGGCTTGGGGGGACCATATGGGACGCCGGGGGATCGAACCGCGGTCCTTCCTTGGCTAGCGCTTGCAAGGCAGACACCTTACCTCCAGCGCCACCTACCCGGCCCCTCTTCCGAACTTTTAACTGAGGATTCTAAAATCTACCTATGAGTAATAAAAAGATTAAAGAAAATAACATATAGAAATTTCAACAATGTGCCCAGCACAGGGAGTACTTGACAAATGCCAGCTATTATTTTATTATCACTAATCACAAATTACAGAACCCATGTGAAATTCTGGGATCCTGAAAGTCTTTAGATATTATCCTGTGGCAATCTAAATTATTACAAAACACCACAACTAAAAATAAAGTTCATGTATTTTTATTAAGATAAATTTTTGACTTTTCTAGACTTCATTCGAGTCAATAAAACAATAACTTGAACCAATTGTAGGAGTGCAGCCGTGACTTTTCTCCTCTTCGTCTATCAAGGTATTAACTTCAGAGGCCAGAGCATAGTATAGTGGGAAGAAGGTGTTTGCCTTGCACGCAGTCAACACAGGACGGACCCCAGTTCGAATCCCAGCATCCCATTTATGGTCCCCCGAACCTGCCAGTAGCAACTTCTGAGCACAGAGCCAGGAGTAACCCCTGAGCACTACCGGGTGTGACCCCACCCAAAAAAAAAGATATTAACTTCAAAGCTTTTATGAGAAGATTTAAATGTTTGCATTCCCTGATGAGCAGATACCATAGTAGTTTCCAGATTCACTATTAACCTTTATGGTCCTCTATGTAAAGACATATAGGGAAATCTTCATTAGACATACACATTTAAACAATTCTGGACTAATATTGCTACACTAGGGGAATGTGTCATAAGGGGTTAATCAATTTTGCACATTAATCAAAAAAGAACAAATCAATCTCACAGATCACTGCCACATCTAAGGGCAGAAAGCCTTTAACACGATCCAAAGTCTAAATTACATGTGTTTGCATTTAAAGCACTTCTGAGATTAATGTTACCATTCAGATAAATTCCGAAGGTTTTTATTTCAATATGAAATATACAGGGGTGATCTTTTACCCACAAAATTTAATATCTGTTAGGGAAAAGGCAATGGAGGGGTCTGCTAGATAGTTCAAAGTTCAAGTGGTAGAGCATAAGCCCTAACTTTGATCCTGGTCTCTGATAGGTAGTGTCCAGTATCCCCCTGAGCAGCACTGGACAGAGACACATGTCACCATGGTGGAGCATAGAAGCATGTCCCCAATATCAGGTCAAGACTTCAGAGAGTGGTTGCACAACATTCCCTCATACCACCAACTCCACTGAGTGGAATAAGTATAAAGAAAAGAAAAGGAAGGAAGGGAGGAAGCGCATTCTACATTAATGCTTTTCAATCACCAATCTAGTTAAAAATACAGCTGGATACTTTCTAATTATGTACTATGTACCCTCGAAAATAAAGAACTACTTAATTCAAAATCTTTCTTTCTTCCCACCGGTGCACCTTGAAAACTTCAGTTTTTGAAACATTCACTATCCTTCCTACTCTTTACATAACCCTATATATCACACCACCTAAAATAGAAACAAAGACTGCGAAATTAGCTTGTTTATTCCACCTTAGTGTCAAACAAAAGTCCAAATCATATTCCCTGCACGTGCTAGTTACCTTGGAACTGCCAATCATGCTTGTTTTGAAGCCAATTGATTTTCAGAACTGTCAATCATGTGTATTGTGAGATGCCGGTATAAAAAATTTTTTGCTTTAAAAGACATAGCTCTTCATTAACACATTAATAAACAAACTTGTAAAGCTATACTTGACGATTTTCATAGCAATGCTTGCAATTCTTGAAATATCACATTTAAAACAGACCTGAGGGACAAAATATGTGGAGCATTTGCCTCTTTAAGCACACTGGCTAAACTATAGAGATTTTATATTTTAGTGAAAAAGAGAAATATTATTGAACTGAGACTAATCAGAAGTTTTATCGCTATGAGTGGGAAGGAGAAAAGCATACTGATCTAAATCTGGGCATCTGAATGTTGAATTATGAAGAAGGAAAAAAAAATCATTACAATATAACCCTCCTTCACCTCGATGCAACCCGACTTCTTATCTACCTGGTCATTCAGGTCTGGAATCAAACATCCTTTGAAACTTGCTCTTCTGCCTTACAACATGCAATTACCCTGTTAAGGAGACTGGTTTCTTCTGTCTCCTTAACTGCTGAAAGTGTCCTTTTGTGACCCACAGACTTAATCCACATTCTCATCATTTCATGCCAGCAGTTTCTTACTGGCCTCCCTAACCAGAGACTCATTCTTCTAAGACATGCTCTGCACCACTGTCAGTCTGATGGCACTACAAGACACACCTTGTCCTTGTGACCTGTTTCAGTATTTTACCACTTTCAGAAAACACCCCAACTTTTCAGAATGCATCACTGAAGCTCTGGAATTTTCTGACTACTCCCAGCTCCTTCTTTATACCTAAACTTAAGTCAACTGAGTCAGAAGAGGCCAGACTTCCTGGCCTTCCATTTACATCTTTGCCAAGGGTAGTCCCTCTATTTTCTGCACCATGTACTTACTATTCTTTTTTTTTTAACTTTATTGATTGACTGATTAGTTGGTTGTTGGGCCACACCCAGCGGTGGTGAGGCGTTACTCCTGGCTCCGCATTCAGATATCACCCCTGGCAGGCTGGGGGACCATATGGGATGCCAAGAATTGAACCACCATCCATCTAGGTCTGCTGCGTGCAAGGGAAATGCCCTACCGCTGTGCTATCTCTCTGGCCCCATGTATGTACTATTCTTTCTCTAACTTAGTTCAGTTGTTAGTTGTTCTGGGAAACCTTCTGCTCAGAGTGAGAATCCTACTCTTCATACTGTGTTCCTCAAGAATATAGTAACTATGGGCCAAAGCAATAAAACAGTGGGTAGGATTTTTGCCTTGTGTATGGCCAACCCAGGTTCAATTACCAGAATCCCATGTGGTCTCCTCAGAACAGCCAGGAGTGATTCCTGAGGGCAGAGCCATAAGAGTTACCCCTGAGCACCACCAGGTGTGGCCCCAAAACAAAACAAACAAGCAAACAAGAATATAGTAACTAGAACATAAATGGTTATAGGTGCTTTGGTTTACTTTTCAGCCCCTGACTAAAGTATTGGCTCTTTTAAGGAAGGAATTGTTTTTATGCTGTACACTGCTAGCATTAAATACAGAAGTGATATATAAAAGTTACTCATTAAATGTATGTGAGCTAAGTAAAAAGTTATGCCACATCAGTCAGCCAGTTTTTAATTAATAAATTTAATTATTGAGAATAAACTTAACATACGTATATGTAACATGTATATTACATATACATTTCAAGCTAACCAATCAATGCTGTAATGCAATTCCTTAAGCATAACAATTTACTCATTCATAAATTCCCTGCTAAGAGGTGGCAACTCTTCTCAGTATTTGAGAAGCAATACTCTCTCGCATTACTATTTCTACTGAGGGTACTAAACTCTCCACTACAATACCAGCTCGAATCCAAGACACTCAACACCTTGAATAGTTCAATAAATACTGTCCTGATATGTGACAATCCCGATCAAGGGCATCAGAATAGACAACACAGGAAAAACCTTGACACTGTCACACTTCACTTATCAGAAGTTTGTTTATTGATGATATCAAGTCTGCACAGACCCCAAGGAGAATTAAGCAACGTGAGTTTAGGAGCTGTCAAAAGACATGCTGAAGTCAGTGTACTAACGTATATGCAGGATAGCTAGATGAGAGTTTGTAAGGTCCTTACTCAAACACTTCTGTTCTTACTTTAGCTTATTTTCCAATTGCCCAGGCATCAGGGGATTAGAAGAATAAAATGAAGAGGTCTATAAAAACAGATACAACGTGAAAAGAAAGATAACACCCCAAAAGGAAATACTAAATATACAGACTAGGAGCTATACATCAAACCAATATTTCTAATATCAGAGTTATGATACAATATGATGATACAATAATGTATATAATCATGACCCTGGGTGATCAAAAATAAAGTCCCCTCCCCCAAATGGGTTAAATTACTTTATTTCTGAAATGGTTCCCAAAAAGTAAATGTTATTTTATAAACGAAACTATTAAAATCACTATAGGTATGAAGGAGTCAACTTTCAATCACTTGCAATAAAAAATTTATTAATCATTTAAAAAAATTCACATTAAACTTTTAAAATATTAAAGTGCTGTGATTTACATAGTTATTCAGTTGAGCTTCAGGTGTACAATATTCAACATCAAACCCACCATTGATGTCTATTTCCTTCCAACAAAATTCTCAGGTTTCCCTCCACCTCCCAGGATGCCACACCTTTTGGGCGGGGGTGGCAGACCCGTTGATGCTCAGGGGTTACTCCTGGCTATGTGTTCAGAAATCACTCCTGGCTTGGGGGACCATATTGGATGCCAGGGATTGAACCCAGGTCTGTCCTGGGTCAGCTGCATGCAAAGCAACCGGACTACCGCTGTGCTATCACTCTGGCCCCTCCAGGATGCCTCTATGACTGGCACATTTCCCCTCTCTTTTTTCCCCTCACAGGCAGTTTTAAGGTGAATTGTTGTAGTTTGGATCTCATGTTTTCAGTGTTATTGCACTGGCAGTTTAGATATCTACATATACCATGCCTCTACAGCACCAGTATGCCCAACGCCCCTGTCCTTTTGTCAACCTCTTTTTACATGTCCCTCAATTTTCCTAAGATGCTACTATATGATACATACTCATACATATGTATATATACCCTCTGTCCTATTTCTCCAGTCACAAAACTTTAATCTTTTTTTTTTTTTTTTTGGTATGTTCCCATGCTCTCGGCACAGAGTCATCCACACACAGGACAACCCTGTTTCCTAAGCTGGGGTTACTCTCAGCTCACCACTGGATTGCACCAGCCTACAGAGGAGGAACAGGCACAGTGGCGGGTGGCTGAACAAAACTTTAATCTTAATGACAAAACTCATAAAACAATTGTTTTTTGTTTTTTAAAATTAATTTGGGTTTTCTTTTAATAAAATGTGTACAGTACCTGTGCAAAAAACTACAGAACACTGGATCCAAAAGAAATATAGGACCAGAGAGAGAGAGAGAGATAGTACAAGGTTAAAGACAATTGTCTGAAATGCAGCTGACCCCAGTTTTGTCACTGTATATCGTCTACTGAGTATTGCCACAAATGATCCCTGAGCAGAGCTTCAGTTAGTTTGTTGGTTGGGTGGTTGGTTTGGAGGTCACACTCAGCAGTCAGCAGCAGTGAGGGCCTATTCTTGGTTTTGTGTTCAGAGGACCATATGCAATGATCAAACTAGGGCTAGTTACAAACAAGGCAAATAAGTGCCTTCATCCCTGTACTTTCTCTCCAAGACCTCAAAATGTTCTAAAAATTCTAAACATTTTTCTCTATGAATTTCTGTATCATGATTTATTCCTATATATCACAAACTTCTTAATCACTGTAATTCCTTCTATCTCAAGTACCACTGATCACCAGATGAACCATTATGTACTACTAAGAATAAATCGGCATATTGTCAAATATAAGATGCATCCTGATCCAGAAATAATAAATTATGGGGCCGGAGAGATAGCATGGAGGTAAGGCATTTACCATTCATGCAGAAGGTCATCGGTTCGAATCCAGGCATCCCATATGGTCCCCCGTGCATGCCAGAAGCAATTTCTGAGCACGGAGCCAGGAAAAACCCCTGAGCACTGCCGGGTGTGACCCAAAAACCACAAAAAAAAAAAAAAAAGAAATAATAAATTATAAAAATGTACATATTAAAAACTGATGAGACAAATCCTCCCTCCCTCCCTCCCCTCCCCCTTCCTCCTCTCCCACCCTCCTCTCTCTTCCTTCTTCCTTTTCTTTCTTTCCTTTCTTCTTATCCTTCCTTCCTTCCTTCCTTCCTCCCTCCTTCCCTCCTCCCTCCTCCCTCCCTCCCTCCCTCCCTCCCTCCCTCCCTTCCTTCCTTCCTTCCTTCCTTCCTTCCTTCCTTCCTTCCTTCCTTCCTTCCTTCCTTCCTCCCTCCCTCCCTCCATCTTTCTCTCCCTCCCTCCCTCCCTCCCTTTCTTCCTTCGCTTTTGATGATCAGGGGGACTGTATGGAGAAACAGGGACTGAACTTAGACCAGCTACTTACAAGGCAAGCACCCTATCCATTAAAATAGGGGTCCCTCAGACCACTGGAGGGACGAAGTATAGTTTAAAAAAAAAAAAACAACTATAGGGGCCAGAGTGGTGGCACAAGCAGTAGGGCATTTGCCTTGCGCCCGCTAGCCTAGGAGGGACTGCAGTTTGATCCCTGGTATCCCATATGGGACTATGAACAAAACTATGAACTATGAACAAACTCCTATGCACACTGCACATGTCTAATTTTGAAGTAAAAAGCCAAAACGATGGGGCCGGAGAGATAGCATAGAGGTAAGGCATTTTTTGCCTTTCATGCAGAAGGTTGGTGGTTCAAATCCCGGCATCCCATATGGTCCCCTGTGCCTGCCAGGGGCGATTTCTGAGCGCAGAACCAGGAGTAACCCCTGAGCGCTGCCGGGTGTGACCCCCCCCCCCAAAAAAAAAACCCAAAAACCCAAAAACCAAAATGGAAACAAATATAATATTTAAAATGACGAACAAGTAAAGTTAAATCAACAATCTTAGGAGTATTTCAACAGAAACTATGGGCCCTCTTCTACTAGACCATAGTTTGAGGACCCCTGTCTGAGACTGTGAGGAGTCATCAAGAGACAGAGAGAAAAAGAGGAGTCAGGACTAGTTGGCTGCAAGCAGGACAGGCAGCAGCAGCAAAAAAACAGAGCAGGCCAGATAAATGTCCTCGGTGGGCATATATGACACCAGGCCATTGCTTGAGGACCCCTGCACTATCTCTCTGGGCCTGAAAACTGTCATTTCTAGTTTATGTAACACTGTTATGTAACTCAGATTCTTAGTTACAAATCTCATATTCTTTATATTCTATTCCTTGGTCTCTCAGTCTCTTAGTGGTTTCCTACTTTATATTTGCAAATACCTTTATCTATATATACTAAAAGCAGTGAACTATACTCATAGAAATAGAAGTACTTAGGAATAATTAGAATCCTGTGAGTAGATATAAAATAATTACACAACAATAAAGCACCAGAATTTGTTGAAGTAGAAAAAGGAGGATGTCTAAGTAAAAAGAGAGATTCCGAAGTAGAGAAAGACTGAAACAGAAGGAACAAAGCAGGGTCATGTTAAACGGCCTAAGTCACATGCATTACGAAAAGCTGATTTGAGTTTTTGGTATGGAATGGCTTATTACTTAAATCCTCCCCACACTCTCTCACTGCTTCGAGAAGATATAAATCTAGCCTGACTAGACTAACATGACATGACACGAATCAGGCCTTAACTCACTAACAAGCAAGAGAAATAAGTGTATTGCCTGTCTTCAAAACTTGCATACTGGTATACAAACACTCAGGGAAGTTTTAAGTCTAATGACACCCTCGAGATATTTCAACCAGCACAAACACTCTTAAAATGTTTGTAAATGAGGGGCCAGTGCAGTGGCACTAGAGGTAAGGCATCTGCCTTGCAAGTGCTAGCCTACTATGGATCCCTCATCGTCCCATATGGTCCCAAGCCAGGAGCGATTTCTGACCACATAGACAGGAGTAACCCCTGAGTGTCAGTGGGTGTGGCCCCAAAACATTAACAAAACAAAAAAAAGTTTGTAAACGAATTTACTTACTCTCCATCCACTTCTGGTCTTTTACACACACAGTGAAACTTGCCACCAAAATCTATATAAAGGTCGTTTTCCACGATATGAAAGATTTGTCCAATGACCAGTTTATCCTTGGCAGGGCCCATTTGTGTAAGAGGAGAATGTCTCAGCATAGATGCGAAGGATTCCACGCTTTTTGAAGAGCTCTAAATGGAAAAGAGATATTTATATGCATTTACTTCAATATGCATATATGATGATAAGGGAAGGAAATGGAACAACAGGACAGTGGATAGGGCACTTAACTTGCACTCAGCTGGCCTGGGTTTGATCTCTGGCATCCCATATGCTTCCCGCAAGTCCTACCAGGAATAATCCCTTAGTGCAGAATAATCTCTGAGTACCTCCAGGTGTGTTTACTCCAAAACAAAAATATAAATAGCCTAAATTTGTAAGAGAAGGGCAATAAAATCTCTTGGGGCAAAATATTAAAAATTTTAAATACTGATTTTATTGTACATCTATATTCATTGTATATTTATATTAACCGCAGTAATAAACACACTTTAGTAAGACCCTGGTTTAAGAAGCTGGCATACTTTCCAACTTCATCCTCCTTGCCATTCTCAAGAGGAACCAGAAAAAAGGCATCAGTGCTTGGTAGAAGAACACTTTGATGAAGCAGTCCGGAGGGAATCTGGTATCCACTAGAAAGAGAATGTCCTAAAACGTTGACACCGGCACCTTCTGTGTTAATTAAACCATGTTCAAGTGTGAGCCACTGCGGGTAAGTGCCAGTGTCAATGTGTTTTAAACTCTATGTCTCAATATAAGAGAAGAGAGGTGGGGCCAGAATCAGAGCACTTGAAGAGAACCTCCAAAGAGGGGACTGACTGTATTTGAGTACGGACACCTGCCCTGATAAAAAGAAAAACAGGAATAAAAAGACTAGAAAGAGCACAGGGCTTAGAGTAATTTCCTTGCATGCAGCAAAACCAAGTAAGAATTCTGGGCACCAAATATAGTCCCCTAAACCCAGTTGGGTAAGGTCTCCAAATCTTAAAAAAAAAAAAAAAAAAAAAAAAAGCCTTCAAATTTATAGTTGGTGAGAGTGGTTTCAGTATAAATTTAAATATATTTACATGAAAATTAAGATATTAGCATAAAATGTCTTCATTTTTAATAGATTTTGACTAGTTGGTGCCTGAGTTTTTGCTGTGCAATATTTTTAAATGCCTTGACTTGTCATTTCTTTTTCCTAAAGTAAAATTTTAAATTTTCTTAATAACTTTCTTCCCTTTGGAGTTGGAAAGATATACATTAGTAAGGGGTAAGACCTTGAATCACTGACATTCTATATCATTCATGGAGCACTGCCAGGAGTGATTCCTATGTGCAGCACCAGGGGGAAGCCCTAAAATGAATTTTTCTTTCTTTAAAGAAACTTTAAATGTTCTTTAATTTTCATTAATACCAAATTTCTAGGAGTCTTTAAGTATAGAATTTATGTGAAGTATAACAACATATAATGCACAATAACTTTTTTTAACCTAAAAAGGTATTTTTTCAAGTATTTGCTTTTCCAGATATCCATGAGCACTAAAGTGTGTCTTCTACACATTTTTATAAATTTATGTATAGTGTGGTCTATGTACATACCAGGCTTAAACTTAAGAAAAATACCATTTCTGTTTCTGAGAGCCAACTATGTATTGGTATTGAAAGGATTAAATACTCCAGAGATTTTAAGTGCAAATGCCAAGCAAGGTGGGAGCATGGTAAGCAGAATATGCTTTAGCTTCCCAGAGACAGCCCGTTTGCCCCCAGCTGTAGTTGCAACTCATGTCCCAGGGTACTGCATGTTTTGATATTCTAAAGCCATAAACTCATACCCTGGTGCTTAAGAGTCTTTAATTTTGATAATATGGCAAAACATACTTAAGCCCGTGAACCAAATGCCTCAAGAAACTCTAACCCTTTGACTGATGCCAGTCTTCTGTATGCTGGAGGGAGGACATGGAGATGGATTTCGTTCACTGGGCTGGAATCTAGAGGGAAAGAATCTTTAGCTCATGTGGATAAATTAACCAAAGACAAGGCAGTAAAGGGAGATGTCAAAGAGAGCTGAAAAGGTAACTTGGGTTATTATACTTTGAACAATGATTGAGCCATGTTTTAGTTTGTTATCTTTTCACAATCTGTTGCTAAAGGAGGTCCTTAAAAAAAAAGATGCACCTTGAGAAACAAATGTCTTGTCAGAGAGAAGGTAGGTTTTATAAGACACATGAGGTTTTTTAATAAAGACAATACAGACATTGGTGATGTGTTTGCCCTCTAGAGGTGGTGCAAAGAGAGTGAACCATTATAAGCCACAAATTTCTATACCAGGCACCAGAGCAGCCAAGAGCCCTTCCTACTAGAGGGAAGAACTGACAGCTGTGGTGGTGGTAGTGGGGGGGGGAGGGGGGGAATAGGTGTCTCATCCCACATGCAACCAGGGAGCACTTCCCCTGCTGTGCACTATGATCTGCTTTTCCCATTTGCCCTCTTCTGTGCTAGTTGGCTACTCTTCATTTTTACTGGGGCAGGGATAGAGGAGATTTCCACCAAGGTCTAATTCAAGGTCTTTCTTAGCTACCACTGTTAGATACTGTAAGATGTAGTAAACTAGTCCCAAGACCTAACCATTTATTGGAGACCTCTCATTCAGTCACCACAAGAAACTGTTTCCCCAAAAATGGAATCTTCTTTATGAATGTGCAGAGATGTCTGGGCTAAAATTTGTATGGCAGTAAATGGTATTTACCTTTAAGTATTAGAAAACAATAGACTCAGATTTGGGACATTGGTGGCGGGAATGTTGCACTGGTGAAGGGGGGGGGGTTCTTTACATGACTGAAACCTAATCACAATCATTTATGTAATCAAGATGTTTAAATAAAGGAAAAAATGAAAAACAAAGAAAAGATAAGGCCTCCCAATGCTTACCACATGCTGTGTATAGAAAGAGGAGGTACAGTAAATGCTTCCCATATACACCTCAAACCAGGTCCTTTGCCTGGTCTGTATTGTGAATGGGGAACAAAAAAAGAAAAGAGGGGCCGGGTAGGTGGCGCTGGAGGTAAGGTGTCTGCCTTGCAAGCGCTAGCCAAGGAAGGACCGTGGTTCGATTCCCCGGCGTCCCATATGGTCCCCCCAAGCCAGGGGCGATTTCTGAGCACATAGCCAGGAGTAACCCCTGAGCGTCAAACGGGTGTGGCCCAAAAACCAAAAAAAAAAACAAAAAAAAAAAACAAAAAAAAAAATAAACAAAAAAAGAAAAGAAAAAGAAAAAGAAAACAATAGACTCTATATAACAGGAGTTCTTAATATATTTTCATGTGAAATATTTAGGAGATTTTAAAACTGTGTAAAAAGTAAAACTTAACTACTTCTGTTTCACACTCTTTGCTTTCCACATAGTTACATTTTAAATTGAGAATTCATATATTTCAGTGTGTGAAATTATTCTACTACAAGCAAAAAAAACAAAAAAACAAAAAACCCTAGACTAACATCTAAATTGTATGCTCACTGTACCATTTGGGAATGGTATCAAATAATCAGACAATGGGGCCGGAGAGATAGCATGGAGGTAAAGCATTTGCCTTTCACGCAGAAAGTCATCGTTTCGAATCCCGGCATCCCATATGGTCCCTCGTGCCTGCCAGGAGCAATTTCTGAGCACTGCCGGGAATGACCCAAAAACCACACAAAATAATAATAATAATCAGACAAAATTTATTCTTTTAAAAAAGTATGACCTAGAGGCTGGAGCAATAGCACAGAGAGTAGGGCATTTGTCTTTCACAAAGCCAACTTGTGTTTGATCCCTTATGGTCCCCGAGCCTGCCAGGAGAAATCTGAGTGCAGAGCCAGAAATAATCCCCAAGCATTACTAAGTGTGGTCCAAATAGAAAAGAGTTATAATCTAGTACTATCTCTGACTTCCTCAATTGCCAAATGAATCCTAATGATAAATGGAGTAAACCCCTCAATCCATATTGAGTTCTACAGTGTTAGCTACTTCACTGTTTGTGGTAGGTATGGATCATGGATCTGTTTCTAACACTGATTATAGAAAATTTTGCTATAAGACACATTTAGAGAACTGCCATTACCTTAGAGTTGACTGTCTTCTTTAGAAATAGGCCATAGAGTTGAGATTTCTCTCTTTTTTTTTTTTGTTTTGTTTTGTTTTTGGGTCACACCCAGAAGCACTAAGGGGTTACTCCTGGCTCTGTGCTCAGAAATCACTCCTGGTAGGCTCAGGGGACCATATGACATGCTGGGATTCAAACCACTGTCTGTCCTGGGTTAGCTGCGTGCAAGGCAAATGCTCTACCATTGTGCTATCTCTCTGGCTCCAGAGCTGAGATTTCTGAAGTATTCCTATTACTATGCCATTTTTCTCCTCTTTGAAGCTTGTAAGAATTAAAGAGTTAGAAAGGAAGACTGAATCAAAGTGATAATACAGGAGGTAGGGTGTCTATCTTGCACATGAGCAACCTGGGTTTGATCCCTGCCATCCCATCTGATCCCACAAGTCTGCCAGGAATCATTCTTGAGTGCAGTCAAAAGTAATCACTGAGCATTGCTAGGTGTTTTCAACACCCCCAAAAGGGGAAAGATACAGAGGCTGAATATATCGGAACAAAACCATGTTAATTAAATCATCAAATATGTTTGAATATTGAGTGCCTGTCATTCTATTAACATAAAAAATGTAAACTGGACAGGTAATATATAGTTAAGCCAACAAGACAACCTAGGTTGGGATTCAAGAAATGGCTGAAAACAACTGCTATTCCCTCTTTAATTTGCAAGAGTATTGTACCGTAGGCTGAGTGGGTTACAGGTAACCAACCCATACTGAGAACCAAGAAAGGCTTCTCCTTAATGGAGTTACAGTGCTTGTTCTTTGTTTTAAAAAGAAAATGCTGGCAGTAGGAAGCAAAGTCAACCAGAGAGACGGATCACAAATGCAAAGACCATAAACTATTGTGAAGCCAAGACAAGAAAGGGCTATACTGAAGCCAAGACAAGAAAGGGCTATACTGAAGCAGTGGTAACAGCTCTTTACCATTAGTATAGTTACCACTAGAACAGTTACTATCAAATTGATTGTACAAAGTAAGGGAAAAGAGAAGCCAGGGAAAAGGCAATTCAGTAGAAGATAGTTTCATACATATATGGTTAGGTATATTCATACAATTTCAAGAAACACTATATCAAAACACTTTAACTATATAAAAGCTCAACAACAAATCCCCCCCAAAAGAGGAAGAGAAGATGAAGAGATAATCCCCCATAGACAACTTAAAAGGAGTGGAGCTAGGGAGAAAGTGCAGCAGATAAACACCAGAACCAACTCACACCCGCCAATAGTGAGCCCTGAGAAGTTGCCTGAAAAACAAAGATGGTCAACAGGATATCAAAAAATGTTTATCATTATCAATGTTTAAAAATGCTTATCATTGCCAACTATCAAGGAAATAAAAATGACAATGAGACCTAAGTTGAAAAAAGTCCAGAATTACTTTACACACTGACAGGGATATGGAGGAAAAAGAACTCTGATTCAGTGATGACTGGTTCAGCCTTTTTGAAAAATGGTCTGGGAAATTTCTCAAAAAATTAAAAAGTGAACTTTATTTTGACCCTGCAATTCTATTCCTGGCTAGCTACCATCCAAACACAAAGACATTCACCTGAAAGAACATACACATACCTATGTTCATCACAGCGCTATTTACAATAGTCAAAATCTGTAAGTAACCCAAATTCCTAGTAGATAAATGGATAAAGAAATTGTGATTAGATACACAATAGAATACTACTCAGTTATCTGAGAAGAGGAAATCATGCAGTTCTGCAACAACTTGATGGAACTGGAGGAAGTCATGATAAGTGACTTGAGTCAGAGGGTAAAAGATAAATATCAATGATGTCACCCATTTGGAAAGTATAAGGAAACAAAACAGGACATTAAATAATTCCCAATTAAACAACCAGAGATACTGTCAATAAAACTGATCTGGGGCTGGAGAGATAGCACAGTGGTAGGGCATTTGCCTTGCACGCAGCCAACCCAGGACAAATAATGGTTCGATTCCCAGTTTCTCATATGGTCCACCCAGGCTACCAGGAGCAATTTCTGAGCACAGAGCCAGGAGTAACCCCTGAGCACCACCAGGTGTGAACCAAATCCCAAACAAACGAACAAACAAAATTTCACCAAAGACCCCTATGATCTGAGGATCAGGGAATGGGAGTGGAAGAAATATTGGTATAATGATAAGCATGCAGGTGCTATGGTGGTAAGTCTGATGCAACACCACTGCGTGTATAAAATAATATTGGTTTTTGTGCTAAAAAAAGGTTATGATATATATGTACATATATACATACAGACATATATATATATACACTTATGAAAGTTCACAAATAATATTCTATATAAATAGAAATTTCTCAAAAGAAATATATCAAACAGTGCTGGAGAGGACTTTATGGGATATACAAACCATGCTTTGCATGCAGGAATATAAGTTCAATCCTTAGTAACATATGAAACAACCCCCAACACAAAACTGGGAATAGTTACAGACTCAGTGGCCTCAGGTCCCCAAAAGGACAAAAACAAAACAAGCAAACAAAAAATAACAAATAATAATTTCTGTGTAAAACTATTTTCTTAATATTACAGAAAATATATAACATAGGGACTGGAGTGATAGCACAGTGGTAGGGTGTTTGCCTTGCATGCAGCTGACCTGGGACAAACCCAGGTTCAATTCCTGGCATCCCATGGTCCCTTGAGCCTGGAGGGAGTGATTTCTGAACACAGCCAGGAGTAACCCTTGAGCGCCGCCAGGTGTGCCCCCCCCCAAAAAAAAGGAGAAAAAAAGGAAAAAATAAAAGAAATATATAACTTAAAGAGAATATACTACTTAATTTTGTTTTCATTTTTTCATTTTTGTTTTTGGGCCATACTGAGCTATGTTCAGGACTTACTTACTCCTGGTTCTGCACTCAGGGATCACTCCTGGTAGTGCTCATGGGACCATATGCAATGCTGAGGACTAAATGTGGGAACACCCAAAAACTAAATCCGAGAACATGCTAAGTATGTACATGCCTTACAGACTTATTATCTCTGGCGCCAATTTAAATATTTTAATCTAGATTAAGCATATATAATAATACATGTAAGGTTATTTAATATATAGTTCGGAATCAGGCCTTTAATGCTAAAGAAAACATATGCTATCAATTGGGCTCCCTTGTATTAGCTGTGCCGAAGCAGTGGCGTAGAAATGGGGCATTTGCCTTGCATGCAGCTTACACAGGACGGACGGATCCCTGGCGTACCATATGGTTCCCTGAGCTAGGAGTGATTTCTGAGCACATAGCCAGGAAAAACCCTTGAGCATCACTGGGCGTGGACCAAAAACAAAACAAAAAAATACCAATCAGAAATAAAATAACAATACTCATAAATATTTGTCTTCACCACGATATTTAAAGATGGTAAAGAACTTACTTGTCTTATTTGCCTCTAAAGAAGTCTCTGTGTATATATGCATTTTAATTCTAAGAAAACAACTGAAAAATAGAGTAGGAATGGTACCATTTCTCCTTCTTTTTTTTTTTTTTTTTTTTTGGTTTTTGGGCCACACCCGTTTGACGCTCAGGGGTTACTCCTGGCTATGTGCTCAGAAATCGCCCCTGGCTTGGGGGGACCATATGGGACGCCGGGGGATCGAACCGCGGTCCTTCCTTGGCTAGCGCTTGCAAGGCAGACACCTTACCTCCAGCGCCACCTACCCGGCCCCCAACCATTCCTCCTTCTACAGTATCCTATGTCAATGTTTTACAAGCACACTAATCAAAAAGTTCTTTCAGAGGTGTCTTACATAAAGACAATTGCGAAAAAGTGCTTTCAGATAATAAATAAGAAATGGTACTGGTGAGGCCATCGCAACAAAACAGGTGGAAGGGCGTTTGCCTTGCAAGCAACCAATCCAGTTTTGATCCCAGGCAATCCAATGCTACTGATATCTACATCTACTTCTTAGTTCTTTTTTGTTCATTTGTCTTGGTTCTGCACTTAGGAATCATTTTTGGTGATGCTCAGGGGACCATATGGTGAACCAAAGATTGAATCCGGGCCAGCTATGTGCAAAATGTCTACCTTAGCCACTGGTGTCTCTCTGGTTCTACTGCTACTTCTTATTCTAAGCCTACAAAATAAAAGCACAGGTACAATTTAAATAAAGCCCAGGAAAAGAACAGAAATTTATTTTAGAAATAGGCTCTCAAAAGTCTCAAGGTTAAGGCTGTGAACACAAGAACCTACCTTACCAGTTTCAGAGAACACAACGTTCAGAGGGGTTGTCTAGGGTTGGGGACAGTACAAGGGAGTGGAATGCATGCTTGGCAGGGATTCCAGATTTAATCAAACACTGTTGGAGTACTCCTCAACCACCTGCTTTTCACTCCACTACCCCCCAAAAGATGGGATGTCTAGCCGACCTGTTTCTGGGTTATCAGACTGATTCATTTTTACTTCAATTTCCTGAGCTATCCCTACTTCCATTATTAAGATGTATCTATGTTGTAAATGGTGTACAATGGCAAAACATTTGGGGGGGGGCACACCTAGTGATACTCAGGGGTTCCTCCGGGCTCTGTGCTCAGAAATCGCTCATGGCTTGGGATACCATATAGGAATAGGACACCAAGGGATCAAACCACGGTCTATCCTGGGTTAGCCACGCGCAAGGCAAACACCCTACTGCTGCGCCATCGCTCTGGCCCCTGTAAAACATTTTCAGGTGTTATTTAAACCAATACTAACTTCTACAGAACTAATCTACTACCAGAGAGATTACATAAGGTTTACAAAGGTTACATGATAAATGGAGTTTTAGTTCAAGTCTACCCCTAAACTAACTGTTAATTAATTCCCTATTATAGAATACACAATTAAAAATGGCCCTGTCCCGGCGAGGTGGCACTAGAGGTAAGGTGCCTGCCTTGCAAGCGCTAGCCAAGGAAGGACCGCGGTTCGATCCCCTGGCGTCCCATATGGTCCCCCCAAGCCAGGGGCAATTTCTGAGCGCTTAGCCAGGAGTAACCCCTGAGCATCAAATGGGTGTGGCCGGAAAAACAAAAAAACAAACAAAATAAATGGCCCTGTCACAAAGTCTCCTTGTCCCTCTGCTGCTCTGGACCCTGGAGAATGGAGAAAAGTACAAGGCAGGTTCCAAGCAGCCATGAGTCAGTGCTTGGTTATAAAAGATATTGGTCGCCAGTGGTCAAGACCAGTCTCATAGCCAGAGTGATAATATGAAGGTAAAGCATTTGCCCTGCAAGGGGCCAACCCATGTTTGATCCCCAGCATCCCATATTAAATTAAAATAAAGTAGACTCAGCAACTGGCAGGAAGAACCCCTGCGTTCAGTGTCTAATCTATAGAGTGAGGGAAAGCCAAGCAGAAGATACTAGTATTTCTACCTACCAAAAAAACAAACGAAAGGCCCTACTATATTTTTGGAGCAATTACAACAATCGGCTGCAACAGAACACCTGGAAGTGCTCAGGGGTAATTTTGACCATATCCGCATCCAACTTGCATATGTGGCTCTACAGAAAATGTACAGTTCTCAGGAACGACAACGTCACTATAAATTTGGTGAAGTGAGAACTCTTAATTGCAGATTTTCCACATGTGGCTCCATGGCTGGAGTAAATCACATGTGATAACTGATCCAAGAAATAATTTCCTTTCCTAGACCTGCTAGTAAATAATCTCTTGTTCCGGATTATGAATTATTCAATTCTATGCGACCAACTAGACTGCAGACTTTACCTGCCACCAATTCCAGCAGATATCATGCTGATCCACTGTACATGCTGAGTGAATCAGGAAACAGAAAGTAGCAACCACTCCAGACACAGGACAAGGCACAAGCATGTTAGAGTAGAAAACAAACTCACAAAAAATGCTGATCCTTATAGGTGCCCAGTGGACTGAGACATACTGAGACACCCTGTTCTTTTTTTTTTTTTTTTTTTGGTTTTTGGGCCACACCCTGTGACACTCAGGGGTTACTCCTGGCTATGCGCTCAGAAGTTGCTCCTGGCTTCTTGGGGGACCATATGGGACGCCGGGGGATCGAACCGCGGTCCGTCCTAGGCTAGCGCAGGCAAGGCAGGCACCTTACCTCCAGCGCCACTGCCCGGCCCCTACACCCTGTTCTTAACACTAAGAATAAAGTACATTGCCCAGTGAGCTTCTGCACATGGGAAGCAAGAAATACTGTATTTGGACAATCTTCTGTCTAACCGAGTTAAAATTGCCCCAAACTGCCAGTTTGACCATGGGCTAAAACAAAATAGAGCTTTATCACTGGTCTTTAGTACCAAGAAAATAACTCTTACTTGAGCTTTTGACCTGTTGTAGTACTTCACAATGCCTGTAATGGACAAAAATATAGAGCCAGACCTCTAGAGGTAAATTATAGCATAAGCTAAGGTGGCCCAGAAAGGCAGTGGTAAAAGAAAAAAAGGTCTCCCAGAAGCCCCAGATGATCATTTCACCTAAAAAAAGATGGCCTAAGATAAGGGCCTCTATTTTTGAGTATGAGATGGCTAATGATTTTTCTGAATAATCAGAAATTGAGAAGAAAGATGACTGAGGAAAAGATGTGTACAGATTTTTATCTGAATGTACATCTCCATTTCACTGAGTTAAAATTCTCTCTGCCCTGGCAGGCACATACTGGTATAGCTTCTCCGAGAACCCAACCATCAAGTTGGATTATTGGCCAGAGATGATTTGTTGAACTGCTATCCTCTGGCCTAGTCTACTACTCATTATCAACAACAGAGTGTCCAATAATTTAAACAGGGAGGCCAAATCTAAACTAAATCAACACTGCTTACTTTGCCCCCAAATTTCTACAAATCCAGCTCATGATTTGTTTCCGTTATTCCTGTTACTTACTGCGAATAAATAAAAAACAAATTTAGGCAATCATGATGCAATATTAATGTAATCAAAACAGGGACATTTAATACAGTCTTTGAAAGGAAAAATACTTCAATAGATTAAACAGAGGGAGCAAGATTTCTGAGCAAAATGAATAGTTCAGCAAAATTTAGAAAACTGGTCTAGGATTCAGTTCAGTGAAAGGCATTAGATTCGATACTTGGCACTCACTTTCTACCCAAAAGAAGTTAGGAAGAGACACAAGGTGCCCAGTGGACTGAGACATACTGAGACACCCTGTTCTTAACACTAAGAATAAAGTACATTGCTTGGGAAGTCTGAAGAGTCTCACTGGGCATGATCAGTTCTTAAATCCACCTCAAACATAAATTATGTCCAGAATATATTCATATTATTTTTTATTTTAATTTGTTTGTTTTTGGGGCCACACCTGGTGATGCTCAGGGGTTACTACTGGCTATACACTCAGAAACTGCTCCTAGGGGCCGGAGAGATAGCATGGAGGTAAGGCATTTGCCTTGCATGCAGAAGAACTGTGGTTTGAATGCCCACATCCTATATGGCCCTCGAGCCTGCCAGGAGCGATTTCTGAGCATAGAACCAGGAGTAACCCCTGAATGCTGCCGGGTGTGACACCAAAACCAAAAAAAAAAAAAAAATGCTCCTGGCTTAGGGTAATACATGAGATGCCGGGGGATCGAACCATGGTCCATCCTAGGCTAGTGCAAGCAAGGCAGATGCCTCCGCTAGTACCACCGCTCAGACCCCTCATCTTATCTTTTAGATAAGATAATTGTAAGCACAAAATTGTAGGAACTATGTCCATGTAATAGCCTTTTCATTGTTTTGGGAGAGTCCAGGCTATGCTCTAGGCTTACTCCTGACTGTTAAGGCATCATTGCTGAAGTACTGAAGTACTGGAGGAATGATATGCAATACCAAGGACCATATAGGAGCCAACTATGTACAAGTCAAACGCCTTAACTCCAGCATATTTTCTTCAGCACTTTTTGTTGTTTTTCTATTAACTTGTCATTTCCTTTGAATATAATCCAATATGAAGCAAAAAATTTCAGACTATATTTACTTGTATTTATTTCTAGGATTCCTAACAGTAAAATTAGCCTGCACTATGGTCAAAACCAGAAATGTTTTTCAACGTTCTTTACCAAATATCAGTTTGGCTTTGAAGGGAAGAGGACTTCCAAGCTGATATCCCACCAACCACATGCAATTCAATGCTAGGATCTGAGGGTGCGGTGCTACTTAATTCCTGCAAGAACACACAACCCAAGGACGAGGCCTTGGTGGGTGAAGAGAATCTGGTGCCAGGAACATAACCCAAGTCACTGGCTATCTCCTAGTTCCAGAAAATATTACTTTTTTAAAACTGAAACCTTTAAAGTTGTCATTATAAATCAGTAGAAAAACAAAGTACTAAATCAAACCATCTAATTTTGTTACCACATGAACTTATCACACTTAAAACGTACACTAAAGGGGCCAAAGTGGTAGTATAGCAGATTGGGTGCTTGCCTTGCAGGTGGACAATCCAGGTTCAGTCCCTGACTTGTGAGGCAGGTGACCCCCTCTGCACTGACAGGATTGATTCTAAGTATAGATCCAGGAGTAATCCAAGTACCACCAGAAATGACCCCAAAAAACAGACAAGCATAAACTAAATCCTTACACTAAAAAAAGGGTATTTCCCTTTTATATTGCATAAAACACCTTAATAATTTCACTTTTTCCAGTATTCTGAATAGAGAAAAATGTCTGATTTATATATGTCTTATTTGCCTTGCATGTAGTCGACCTGGGTTCGATCTCTAGAATCAGTATCTCACATGGTCCCCCGAGCTCCGCCAGTAGTAATTTCTGAGCACAGAGCCAGGAGTTACTCCTGAGCACAGCTGGGTGTGGCTCAAAAATAAACAAATAAAATCCAGCATTTTGAAATAAAAAATAGCAACAAGAAATAACCATGAAAAAAAAATGACAAAAACTATTTGCCCCCTATCATTGCTAAAACTTTTCTATATCACATAAACAAACTAGCAAAATACTATTTTCTATATTAGATCATGTGCAGTTTGGCCTTAAAAACAAAACTGTTTTCAACTCGATGAATTTGCTGCCCTCTATGGGAAAACACAGGAATATTAACAAAACAGAAAAGTAAATCTTGCTGAATTGTGTCGCCACCTTGTGGCCATAAAATGGGTCATTTGCCATATAATACAGTTTAACAAGTGGACTGATTATTTTCCAAGTAACTCGGGAGAGCTAAGGAATCAAAATATTTTTCAAAGGGTTAAAGGCACCTGACATTAAAATATACATATTTAGTAAATAATTATTTATTAATGTCAGGCCCCTTAAACACAAGAATATGTTATTCTGGTTTCAAAATGAAAAGCGCCTGGCCCCTACACTCAACCAAATAACTAGAGACAGGAATAGCTCAATATTATAGAGAGCCAAAGAAAAAGAGACAGGCATAAAGAGAGCATAGATATCTATGGATCTACAACTCTCCAGAAAGAACAGTGGTATTTCCCACTGCCTATACCAGGGGTCTTCAAACTATGGCCCACGGGCCACATGTGGCCCGCAGAGGAGTCTGATCCGGCCCTCCAGCAGTGAGCGCTATTTGGTTGCCAAGATACCTGCCAGCATATACACTCAGTGTATATCCAAATATCAGGAACCATGCACTCAAAATGGTAACCATCTTTGGTAGCACTTATGCCTGTGAACAGACTTTTTCAAGAATGAAACATCTGAAATCTCCAACCAGATCAAGATTAACTGATGCCCACTTGCATCACTTGTTATGGCTGGCAGTGACAAATATGGAACCAGACATTGACCATCTCATTAGCCAAAAGCAGGCCCATAGTTCCCATTGAAATACTGGTGCGTGATCTGTTTATTTATAAATGGTTTTCATTTTATATATATATATATATATATATATATATATATATATATATATATATATATATATATATAAGATATGTGCAGTGTGAGTAGGAATTAGTAGCTCATATAGTCCGGCCCTCCAGCTCTCTTAAGGGACCGTAATCCGGCCCCCACTTTAAAAAGTTTGAAGACCCATGGCCTATACTATAGATCTCTGGAACTTAGCTCAAATGTTTGGTTACAATATTCATGTGGGAGCCAGAGATAGGAACAGGTTAAGGCACTTGCTTTGCACGTGCACATCCTTAGTCTGATTCCCAGCATTGCATAGAGTCCCCTGAGCATTGCCAAGAGTGAGCAATACCCCAAATGAAACTTTCCAAAAAACCTTTTACTTTGTGAATCATCCACCTGAACTTTCTGCCTTACCCTTCTTCCTCCTGACCATTATCTGCATCAGTGGGGAAAGTTGGGTTTGTAGATTACACAGGTCAACAAAATCCAGTGGTCCTGGAACCTACGGACCCAGACAGATGCTTCTCATTAGCTGCTTGCAGCCCACCTGTCTATATTATATGGTCCATAAATGATATTAAAAAACGAGAATTCTATTTATGGGTGATTGTCTTCCCACTGTAACTTCACCTTGTCCTTTCTCTTTGCATCTTTGTCTTCATAAAATTAAAAAATAAATACCCACCAAATAAGAAAAAAAGAAATATCCAAGTGGCCCTGGCAGAATAAAGGTTCCCCTCTCCTGATTAGACTAATACCTAAGCCCCAAACCTCAGCATTTCTTTCTACGACTTTACTGACCTTGACTCACTGTAGACTGGCTCATATTGTTGGAAAACAATATGGTTATTCCTCAAAAAAACTAGAAAGTGGGCTTCTATATGATCCAGCAATACCACTCCTAGGGATATACACTAGGAATCCAAAAACACCATGCAGAAAAGCCCTCTGCATTATTATTTTTGTGGCAACACTATTTACAATAGCCAGAATCTGGAAACAACCCAAGTACCTGAGAACTGAGAACTGGCTAAAGAAACTATTGTACACCGACAAAATGAGTACTATGCAGCTATTAGGAAAGATGATGTTATGAAATTTTCTTAGACATGAATAGGAGGTTATCGTATTTTTTGTACTGTAAGACACACACACGCACACACACACACACTCCACTCCAGTACATTTTATGGAGTGAATGCTGCCTGGAGCTGACACCTGAGTGCAGGGGAGGAGAGCATCAAAAAACTATGACTTATTGTCAGGTGCATCTTATAGAGCACAAAATACAGTATCATACTGTGTGAAATGAGCATAAACAGAGGGAGAAAGATAAATATAAAAATAATAGTTCTCATTTATGGAACATTAGAAAATAAAAGACAGAATAGCAATAATATCTAGAGACAATAGATATAAGGGCCAGGAGGAAGAGTCTATGGCAGGAAGCTTGCAACGAAGAGCTGAAGTTGCAGTTAGGGTAAAAAAGGGTCCACTATGACAATGGTACACTCAAACAGGGTGTTAAGGGGATAAATAGATACACATGGTACCCCTTCATTAGCAATAGTGCAAACCATAATGTCAAAGGGAAGAAAAGGAAGAGAGAAACAGTGAGAAGTGAAATGTCTGCCCAGAAGCAGGCAGGAAGGAGGAGAGAAGAGAAAAGGGAACATTGGTGAAGTGAAACATATACTGACGAAGGGTGGTAACTTTCAATAGCAAACAATCTCTTATACTTGTCAACATAAACATTGCCAGTAAAAGACTTTCAAAAAACATTAAAATTAATAATGATGTCATATTTTCGGCTTTTTTTACGTGTCTGTGTGTGTGACCACAAAGGGTCAAGCTACACTTTAGACCAGGGGTCCCCAAACCATGACCCATGGGCCACATGTGCCCCCCAAAAGGACATTTACCAGCCCAGTCGAGCGTTTTTTGCCACTACTGCCTGTCCTGCGTAGCTGCCGACTCAACCAGGCCCTAAGTACGCCTGTATGGGATGTGCACCGCACTCTCTAACTCTCCTCAGTCTTGGGCAAGAGTCCTCATCTACAGCTCGCCAAAAGCAGGCCTATAGTTCCCATTGAAAAACTGCTAAGTTTGTTCATTTAACTTTACTTATTCTTCATTTAAATATTGCATTTATTCATGTTTAATTTTGTTGGTTTTTTTATTTCAAAATAAAGTCTGTGCAGTGTGCATAGGAATTTGTTCATAGTTTTTTTTTTTTAACTATAGTCTCGCCCTGTAACAGTTTGAGGAACAGTGAATTGGTCCCGTTTAAAATGTTTGAGGATTCCTGCTTTAGACTCATAAGTTAGCACATTAGTAAATGTCCTTAAATTAGGAGAAATTGCATGGATTTTTAAGTTAAAGGTAATTTCATTTCAGCTCGCTCCTTCCTTCCTTCCTTCCTTCCTTCCTTCCTTCCTTCCTTCCTTCCTTCCTCCCTCCCTTCCCTTCCTCCCTTCCACACACACACACACACCACCCTACACCAACTACAGTGTGCTCACTACACACGAACACACACACACCACCCTACACCAAATTCCAGTGCAACTACAGTGTTCACACCCCACACGAACACAAACACACATAGGCATGCACGTGTCAACTAGAGCCCTGCTTCCAGCCTCCCCAACAGCGTTTCCCTTGAGGTTCCCCTTCCATCAATCACCCCAGAGAAGGATGTGCACTTTGCAAAGCAGACAAGGATCCAGCAGGTAAATGAATGAGCAAATAAAAGTACAACTAAGAGGGCTGGGGAGATCAAGACAAGACACCAGCTCCTCCTCAACAGGCCAAGAAGCTAGGATTGAACCTGGATTCCCCACCCACCATGCAGGGAGAGTCCCAGGCCTCCTCCAAAAATGCTGTCCCCCAAAACGTGGTCCCCAAGGTGCAGCCAAGCCAGGCACAAGGCCACTTCCGGTGGCGCCCGAACACTCACTCGACTGGGCCCGAGCTCCGAATGCCGCTCCAGAGCGCTCGCAAAACCTCCGGGGCGCGTTTTCGATGCTGTGGAATCGGGATCCTCACCCCCAGATTCGCTTTTCGTGCCCGTGTTCCGACACGGTGGTCGGGAGAAGAAGAAAACGCGTGAAAAGTGCCTCTTGGAGGCCATGGGACGCGTTAGACACAGCGCCGCCATGATGACTCACCTCTGACCCTTGACCTGACGTATGCGTGGGGTCACGGGGCGGGATTTCCGGAGCCCCGCCCGCCCCTCCTAGAGTGACGTTGTCTGTGCGCGCTTGGCCTGGACCAAAGCAAGCGGCCCCCGAGAAGGGATGGTGAATGGATGCCTGGCTACATGGCTCTGTGCTTGAAACTCCACTCTTAATCACTGTCTATCATTGAATATTTTTATTTATTTAAATTTAATGATTTAATTCTTAATAAAATGATTGTATTATAAATAAATGTTTATTATTAATGAAATTATTTTATTGTAAATATTTATCATTCATAAAATGGTTTTTATTATAAATAAATGCTTTATTAATAAACTGATTTTATTCATGATAAATGTTTATTATTAATAACATAGTTTAAATTTGTATTTATCATTGAATAATCTATCATTGAAACACACTGTGAATCTGTGATTATTTTTTTCTCACAACTTTAAAATCATTTACCACTACACAACTATTTTTAATTTTTATTGTGGCCAAAGTGAATTACAAATCTTTCACAGTAATATTTAAGGTATGTAATGACATTGAATCAGGGGCATTCCCACCACCAATGATATCCTCCCTCCACTCCTGTTCCCGGCATGCATCCCATATCTCCCTCCTTTACCCCCCCAAAATACTAGTGCAACTGGTCCCCGCTTGTAGAGCTTGCTGTGGATTAGGTATAGATTCTGTTTGGTTAACTTTGGGTTTCATGTTCAGGTATGATTTTTTTAAATACTTTTAAAAATATTTTTTAATCAATATAACAGTTGGGTCTGTAAAACAAAACTAATTAAATTTAAAAAAAATTAAAATTGCAGAACTGAATTTTCTGGAGTTACTCATGGCTATGCACTCAGAAATCGCTCCTGGCTTGGGGACCATTTGGGATGCCAGGGACTCTAACCACGGTCCGTCTTAGGCTAGTGTGGGCAAGGCAGATGCCTTACCACTGGCTGTGATTCGCTGCTGGCAATTACCTGTTTAACATTTACAGTAAATGAATTTATTATTATTATTATTATATTACATTTTGCAGTCAATGAATTTTGAGATGCTGAATGAAGATTCTCCTCCCTCACATCTCCTGGGTATTAGCCTGAATAAATTTTTTATTGTTGTTTGTTTTTTGGGCCACACCCGTTTGATGCTTAGGGGTTACTCCTGGCTAGGCACTCAGAAACTGTCCCTGGCTTGGGGGGGACCATATGGGATGCTGGGGAATCGAACCACGGTCATCGAACCACAGTCCTTCCTTGGCTAGCGCTTGCAAGGCAGACACCTTACCTCTAACACCACCTCACTGGCCTCGCCTGAATAAATTTTAATAGGATATTTGTTGGGCACCCCAAGGAGGACTCTAGCTTGTTTCCTCGCCTTCCTGTTTTATTTGCTCAATTGAGATCTTTTTTGATTGCCTTTGAAATAGAATTCCAATTCTAAGTTGGTCTCCCTAGTTTCTGTTATTTAGTAGTTCTTTAGATACTAGATAGGAAGTTTGCTTAAAATAATTTTGCTTTGCGTCTACTCTTCCAACTTGGAAAACACTGGGAGCAGGGCCTTACTGTTGGATACCTAACATAAAACACATAGTAGGGCTTCACAAACTATTGCAGAATCCTGAAACCAGTTCTCTTTCGTCTCTTCTGTGGTCAGGCCATTCACTTTGCAATAGGATGCCAATGGTGAGAAAGGAACTCATCCACTGCTGGTGGGAATGCTGCCTGGTCCAACTCCCATTGAAAACAGTATGGAGGGTTCTCAGTAAACTTAAAATTGAGCTGCCATAATACCCAGCTATTCCTCTTTGAGGTATCTATCTCCAGGATAGAAAAATATTCATCAAAAAGGATATATGCACACTACTGTTCATTATAGCACTTGGTACAATAGCTAAGATTTGGAATCAGTCCAAATCAGATGTCCAAAAACAGATGATCATGTGGATCATGAAAATATGATACATGTATACAATGGAATACTACATAGCTGTAAGGAATGATGAAATCATGCAATTTGCTGCAACAGGGAAGGAACTGGAAGATTCTGTTAAATGAAATGAGTCAGAAGAAGGATAAATGCAAAATGATATCACTTATAGGTGGTATTAGAATAACTCCAAGAAGAAATAAAATGGTCTAAATGGGAATTGTCTCCAACACCCTTGGCCCCGGAGTATAACAGAGAAGAAAACTTAGTGGAAAAGGAGAAAAACAATATGAAAGGAGGCCCAGAGTGATAGAACAGTGGTTAGGACATTTGCCTTGCATTCAGCCAACCTGGGTTTGGATCCCCAGTATCCCATATGGTCTCCTGAGTCTGCCAGGAGTGATTTATTAGCACAGAGCAAGGAATAACCCCTGAGTGCTGCTAGACGTGGCCCAAACAGAAAAACAAATATGAAAAGATGAGAGCCAGAGGCTAAGTGGTGTCAGTCCCATTGGTGAAGATAAAATTTTAAATAAAGGATAGAACTAAATATTCAAGTCAAAGTCAACAACAGTGGAATTAGAGACTCAAACCCTAAAGATCTATACTGTAAATGGACCTGTTATACTGGCAGGCTGGTGGCCTGGGATCCACTCTAAGAATATGGTGGAGGGAGAGTGAAACTGGTGGTGGGATTGGTCCTGAAACCAATTGTCTGAAACCCAACTATGAAAGACTTTGTAAATCACAATGGTTTCAATAAAATAAATTTTTTTTTTTGGCTTTTGGACCACACCCGGCGTTGCTCAGGGGTTACTCCTGACTGTCTGCTCAGAAATAGCTCCTGGCAGGCACGGGGGACCATATGGGATACCAGGATTCAAACCAACCACCTTTGGTTCTGGATCTGCTGCTTGCAAGGCAAACGCGGCCGCTGTGCTATATCTCTCTGGGCCCAAATACATTTTTTTAAATGTCATATTGCGGAGCTGTTTTTGTCACCTCTATTTACCAAGATTCCCTTTCAGAAATTTAGGGATGTGACAAAACATCCCAGAAATTCCTCATTCTTCATTTTCTCCCTCATTTCTCCCTCTATAGTTGATTCCCAGAATTTGTCCACTCTTTAAACACCCAGTCTGAGTATTTAAAACATACCAAATAAACTAATGTCTTTTATTTGGCAAGTTAGTTTGAACCTTATTTGCTTTGATGTCCAAAGTTACTCCACCTCCTCTACCACCAAAGTGCCCAAGACCCTCCACTTCCGTTCTACCCAGAATTTGAGTATTAATACATAATGCATTCAAAGAAGCAGTCCATCTGCAAATACATTTGTGGAAGGAATAGTTCTGTTCGTTTTGATTTCTGGGGTCACAACAGTTACCCCAATTCTGCACTGAGGAATCACTCTGAGAGGAGCATCAGAGACCACCTGGGTGGGATACTAGGAACAGAACCTACTTTAGTCAACTTTCAAGGAAAGCACTCTACTCACTATGCGATTTCTCCAGTCCTAAAAGAAGTAATTTTGGGGTGTTTTTTTTTGGGGGGGGGAGGGGTTTGGGGCCACACACAGTGACGCTCAGGAGTTACTCATGGCTATGCGCTCAGAAATCGCTCCTGGCTTGGGGACCATATGGGACGCCAGGGAATCGAACCATGGTCCGTCCTAGGCTACTGTGGACAACAAGGCAGATGCCTTACCACTTGTGCCACAGCTCTGGCCCCTAAAAAGAAGGAATTTTTATATCACTACAGCACCTATTTAAATGCCTTTGGCTATAGATTATACTCAACTAAAGTTATAAAAGTACTAGAAGTACACTAGCCTCAAGATGATGCATATTTGTGTGGATTACGTACTGATTACTCAACTGTGATTTAATGCTTACAAACCAGTAAGGAGCTTAAGAATGCCTACTACTCCACCTACATTTTCCCTGTTGGCTCTTTTATCATTTATTATCCTCACCACAATTTTTTTGTATTATTTTCTAGGGCTGGTGTTACTGCTACTTTCCTTCATTAAAGTGTTGGCAATCGGGGCCGGAGCGGTGGCACAGTGGTGGGGCATTTGCCTTGCACGTGGCTGACCCAGGATGGACTGTGGTTCGATCCCCTAGCATCCCATATGGTCCACAAGCCAGGAGCGATTTCTGAGTGCATAGCCAGGAGTAACCCCTGAGCATCACTGGGTGTGGCCCAAAAACAAACAACAACAACAAAAATGTGTTGGCGATCAAAATCAACAGAATCAAGAGACACAAACTATAATAAGTTAAACACAAAATGGACCTGTTACACTGGTAGTCCTGGGGACTAGAGGTGGAGATTTGGGATGCATATAGTTGAGGGAGGTCAACACTGGTGGTGGAAATGGTCCAAATTCACTGTTAATAAACACCCGAAATACAACTGTGAAAGACTTGTAATACACAATGACCTCATCTCAATAAAAAAAATTTTTTTAAAGTGTTGGCAATTACAATGAATTTGTAAAACCAGAGTGCATAAGCAGTACTCCACACTTTAACCCCTCCCCTAATCTACTACTTCTGGACTTTTCTAATCTTTACCTAGGACAAGTCAATTTAATGTGGATTGGTTTCCTCACTATAAAATAGGTACATGTAGAACTAATGACATTCCGATGGCCCCACCTCTGAAATCCAATTATCATATCCATATCCTACCTCAGATGGGACATCTCTTAGGGATTGTGACACAGGCATTTGAGGACAAATCTATTTTTTTTAATGTATTAAGTTCCTACCAACTTGATTTTAAGTTTAGCTTAAAATTTTAAGTTAGCTCTCTCACTGGGGGAGAACAAAAACCTTAAATGAGAAATCCTGTCCTTGCCTAAGCAAGCATCTAATCTAAAGCTATTCTCACATTTAGCTCAGTTATCACATTTATCTCACTGTTATCACATCTTTCAGACATTTTAGGGATCTGTTCCTACTCTGCTTGCATCAGGTCTTCCATCTTGGTTTAGCAAATTAGTCCTTTACTATTGTCAAAACAACTAGAATACATAGTACTGACAATGCAGAGGAACACTCTAACATTACAATTTTATGGGAAAATTCCATAAAGCCCACCAAGCGTGAATGAAACCAACTTTAGTGACGCCAATTTGATATAAAATTGTCACAAATTGACTTGATATTTTTTCATAATTCCATTTGTCTTTTTGTTATAAAAAAATGTGAAATAAAGTTTTGTGCCTGCTAATTGGGCAAGCTTGAGTGGTAGGTGGGAAACTGGGGGTGCTGGTGAAGGGAGGGCAGCTCATACGACTGAGATTGGTGTGGGGACATTGAATACCTGGACAACTATCAATCATGGTGCTATATGAAAATTGAAAAATATATTCTGCTTTGTTTAAGTATCATAACAGTTAAGAGAAAAGCAAATAGCAAAGATGATGATTCCTAGTGTCCTGCTCACTGGCTGTGGTATCTGGAGAATGGTGACAATGCCATATCCTTCCATAAGGAAGTAATTACACTGATGGAGAGACTGATGTATGTCTGAACCTCAATTACCAATATTTTGCAAATCACTAAAACCTAAGGTGGAGCCAAAGTGTTTGCCTTGCTGGGTTTGATCACCAGCACCCCATATTCTCCAGTCCTACCAGGAGTGATTCCTGAGCAAAGAGCCACATGTAAGTCCTGAGCACGGCTATGACACCCCCCTCAAATGAAAACCACAACAAAAAGTTACAGGGATGGGCAATAGTACAGTGGTTAGGGAGCTTACTTTTCACTTGGCCAACTTGGGTTTAATCCCTGGCACATGACATGGACCTCTGAATCCCACCAGGAGTGTAAGGCCTCAGTGTAGGGCCGGGAGTAAGCCCTGGGCTCCACTGGATGTAAAACTAAAAAGTTTAAAATTAAAAAACAAATCTGGAAAATGAATGAAAATATCCAATACTTGGGGGCCGGGCGGTGGCGCTAGAGGTAAGGTGCCTGCCTTGCCTGCGCTAGCCTTGGACGGACCACGGTTCGGTCCCCCGGCGTCCCATATGGGCCCCCAAGCCAGGAGCAACTTCTGAGCGCATAGCCAGGAGTAACCCCTGAGCGTTACCGGGTGTGGCCCAAAAACCAAAAAAAAAAAAAAAGAAAATATCCAATACTTAATGGCTAGATGTAAATGGCAGATGATTTGGGGTGTGAGGTGGTTTGGGCCACACCTGGCAGTGCTCAGGGGTTACTCCTGGCTATCTGCTCAGAAATAGCTCCTGGCAGGCATGGGGGACCACATGGGATGCCAGGATTCGAACCAACCACCTAAGGTCCTGGATCAGCTGCTTGCAAGGCAAATGCCGCTGTGCTATCTCTTCAGCCCCCAGAAGATGATTTTAAAACAAGTTGTCTTAAGCACTCATGAAAACCTAGAAAAAAGAATTAAGCTAACAGAACATCATGAGAAGCCTGAAAGTATTTCAAAATGGTGTGGAGAGGTGAAAGACCAGAGCCACTTCAAAATATTCAAACAACAGTGGCTAAGAGAGAAAAAAAAGAACTGGGGAAAACACTTACCATAGAGGCAGGTGGAGACAGGTGGGGGGAGAGTAACTGGGGTCACTGGTGGTGGGAAATGTGCACTTTTGGGCATTGTATGACTGAAGCTAATCATGGACAACTTTGTAACTGTATATCACAGCGATGCAATTAAAATGTATAAAAAATTCAAACAAAAGTTTGTTTTTTTATGATGCAAGAAAAACCTTAACCACACCAACTTTACTAGTAACAAAATTACATTACAAAATGTGGTGATAATTTTAGTGACATGCTCACACAGGTCTTTTAGAGGATGGCAAATTTTTGTTTTGATTTATTTTGTTATCAAAATATGGAAACTGAAATAAAGACTTGTAGATAACTGAAGAGATAATCCTTACATTCAATGTAACCCAACATAATTTTGTTTTTTTTTTTTCGGGGGGGCTACACCTGGTGACACTCAGGGGTTACTCCTGGTTATGCTCTTAGCAATTGCCCGTGACTTGGGGGACCAAATGGGACGCTGGGGTATCGAACTGTGGTCTGTCTTAGGTTAGCTTGTGCAAGGAAGACGCCCTACTGCCTGTGCCACCTCTCTGGCCCACCCAACATCATCTCTACGTTTAATTACAGTGGGAAACTCACTAAATAATGGCAAAATGCCTTTTTCTATCAAAAACCAAAATTTTCATCTAAAGTGTGTTAAAAAAATACGATTGTAACATATAGTCTTATGCAGCATTTCCTCTGGCATACTTACACTAGCCACTTACAACTGTCCTTTGATAATATGTAAGGGTGGTTTTTTTGTGTTTTGTTTTTTTTTTTTCTTTTTGGTACTTTGGGCCACACCCGGCAGCACTCAGGGGTTAATCCTGGTTCTGTGCATAGAAAGCACTTCTGGCAGGCTCAGAGGATCCTATGGGATGCTGGGAATTGAACTCAGTTCTGTCCTGGGTCAGCCATGTGCAAAGCAAACGCCCTACTGGTGTGCTATCTCTCCGGCCCCAAGTTTTTTCATTTTTAATACAATGATCCCAATCTAGAAATTAACAGTAATTTTTCACATCAAAGATACACTCCAGAGATACTATGGGGATAAGGTTCATCCCTTCCCTCATCAAACAGGTAATACAAAGAACCCATGCCCAAATGATAGAATTTTTTTTATTGGTTTCAAATACTATACAAAAAAAAATAGACAAGTGTATAATTCTTGATGAACAGATTTAAAAGCAGCGATTCCAAATTGTTTCCTTCTCTAGTCCAGTGACTTACTAACAGGATAACTCACATTTTTCCATTGACTGCTTTGGTCTCAATCAGACAAATAATCAGCTTGCTTGATTTCTCACAAACAGCAAGGACATTCTTTTGGATAATTGCAGGGGACATTTTCTTCTATTCCAGTCCATGTACCTGAGTGCTCTCTAGCAAGTTGCTATATTCCCCTAATGCCAAATAGGACCCATAATGGGATGGTCAGCACCTTTACGATGCATGCAGTAAGTAGCGTGTTCCAGATATTTTTATCTGTGAATTTATATTGTGGAATCTTCTACAACTCTTTTGCTTACTATTTTTAAACTTGTGTCTCTCTTTCTAAATTCATTCCTATTTATTCTTCACTACTTCACGAAGAACTCTCTGCAATAAGTCATAGCATTTTTCAGTATGTGTAGGTAAATGTCTAAAAAGTGAACCTCTAATTTCTTCTGTCACAACCATTGCCTGTAGACATATAGAACCCAAACCTGCTTTTTACCTCTACCCATTTCTGCTCACAGAGTAAGGAGATTTAGGGCTATTGTACTCGACTGAAAAAATTTTCCATCATTCTTGATTTTACATTTTAAAGAGTCAGTAACAAGACAGAACACCCAAAAACAAATCTATTAAAAGATGTGATTTTAAGAAAAATGAAAGAGATGTTGGTAGATAAAAGCAATTTTTGTTAGCTTAGGTATTTCTTTAAAAAGACAACTTTCTGGGGCCGGAGAGGTGGCGCTAGAGGTAAGGTGTCTGCCTTGCAAGTGCTAGCCAAGGAAGGACCCTGGTTCGATTCCCCAGCATCCCACATGGTCCCCCCAAGCCAGCGGCAATTTCTGAGCACTTAGCCAGGAGTAACCCCTGAGCAAATAGGTGTGGCCCAAAAAAAAACAAAAACAGAAACAAAAAGACAACTTTCTACAGATCTGTCTCTCTGATATAACTCTTCAACAGCCTATGCCTTCAAATCAAGGAAATAATTTATAATATGTAAATATGATATAATAGTGTTTTAAAGTACAGAAAGACGACAGAAAATATTCTTTTCAGATTGACACCAGTTGAGTATCTAATAAAAAAAATTGCTTACAGACCATTGGTGTCATAATAAATATTGAGACCTATACTACTGGCACACAGAATTTATTAAACCTTTCACATGTAAAGCATAGTTTCAATTGCATCTAAAATGCTTACAAAAGCGCTAGCAATCAAGAATGGCAGCATATTATTTTATAACAATACTTGTGGCTTTTCAGATTTTTTGACATTAATTTATCCTAGTAAACCTAGTCATGCTTTTAAAAATGCTTTATTGTCACTCCAAGCTTGGCCATCAACATTTGGCATAAACAATGAAACAATCACAACTTGATACATACCAGATAAGACATCATAGGCCTTCCACAACATAAGGAAAAAGTAGTGGTGATAAGTTAAGTGACTATTAGATCAATGTTTCCAATAGTGTTTCCATAGTATACAGGAATTTCCAGAGGAACATGAATAATCTTGGGTGCAACAGGTGGGCAGTTTCTATTTGTTTGCTTAAAAAAAGTTGATTTTGGGGCCAGAGTGGTGGCGCAAGTGGTAAGGCAACCACCTTGCCAATGCTAGCTTAGGACAGACCATGGTTCGATTCCCATATGGTCCCCCAAGCCAGGAGTGATTTCTGAGTGCATAGCCAGGAGTAACCCCTGAGCGTCACCAGGTGTGACCCAAAAACCAAAAGTTAATTTCCAGGGAAACAAAGAGACATCATTTTCTGAAAAGGGAGAATATACGTCAACTAATTTTGTGACCTCTGTATTAGATTAATAGAGTACCTTGGCTTCTATGCAGATACTGTAGGAGACTTTGGTTTTTAGCCATGACATTCAGCTTTCAAACTAGGGGCAGTGACTATAACACTTAAGAATTTTTAACACACCGAATACAAGTAGAAAAACGAGCTAATTTTTATTAACGTGTTAAATCCTCAATAGTTATCACCAATACTTTAGTATACATTGTTTTCTATTTATTAGTCATAGGACTTTGTGTGCTTGTTTTAAATAATGTTAAGTGAATTAAATGAGCGTAGTCATGTGCTCCCTAATGTGATTGAGTTTTGCACTTTCATAGTTAACTAGATTTTTAAAGATTTTTAGGCTCTTGAAAAAAATTGAACATTTGCTGAAAGCATTCATATTTCAGCCTACTGATAGAATGTTATCTACTCAGAATGTTATCTTGTCATTTTATTCTGAAGCTACAATTCTAATCTGAAAAAAAAAAATGCACTGAAACCAAAGGTACAACCACCAATGTAGTAAAACGGTCACTGTCACAATCGGTGATAAACAAGGATTAAAAATCCCAATGGAAAGTCACCTGAGTTGAGTACTATACATGCTGTCACTTATAAAATTAAAACAAATGGTTTCTCAAACCAATTTAGTTTGGTATTTTCAGATACTCAAGATAGATACTTATACTAAAAAATATCATCATCTTTCATAAACATTTTTATAGCTGGTAATTTTCATTTGAAAGGAAAGAAAAATATGTCCCAACTTTCAATCACCAGGACTGAAAATATTTCAAAGAACAATCTTATTGAGAAATCAAATATCCAGAGGCCCAAAAAGAAAAAAAAAAGATATAGGAGAAAAAGATCAAACTGGTATCCAGACCCAAAACATCAAAAGTAGGAAAGCATATATGATAACTTACAGCTTCTTAGAATATTCTAATGAGTGTGTCTGGGCAGTACCTTGGCTTCCGCAATGTTGTTTCCTAAGTTAAGGGACTTAAGTGCACATTAAAAGACTTCTCAGTGACAGGTGAAGATAACTTTATTTACTTCAACCCAGAAACTATTTGGTCAAAAAGAAATCTGTAAAGCTGGATAAAAAGCACATCTGGTGGAAATTCATGGCAATGAATGTTGACAAGATGTACTTGGATCTCGAACGCAGCATCTGGCAGTGGGTTGCAGAACAAAGGTAGAAATCTCATGGCCTCTCCTGCGTCTGTTCTGGAAGGGACTCCGATGTGGCAGAAGCATTTGCAGTCGAATTCAAGACTTCTCCAAAATCCCCACCAGCAGGTTTAGTTCCCCCTACCCTAGACTTTTTAGAAAGTTCAAAAAAGAAGGAAAAAATCATGAAAGGTACGGTTAGCTGGCTTTGCATAAAGCGATTATAAGTGTACTTTGAGCAACAAATGAGTCAAGATCTTAACAGCTCTGTGATTTTATGTGTGAAATACATAATTCATCGTGTATAGACAGAATTTAGTATTATTGTGATGTTCAATGTAGACAAGTAGAAATCTATCTAAAGAGCTTCATCAGTAAGGCCTTTCATTTCAAAATGGCTTCACTTTCGGATGACATTTAGTATTCCATTAAATTGTTCACTTAGGTACCTCTATTCAAGAAATACTACTGAGTACAACAAAGGAAAGAAATATATATATTTTCCCCCCTAGGCACAGTGAAAGCATTCTAACTCTTTCTACTTAACGCATGGTATAAACAGTATGAGAATAATACATCACTCTCGGTGTTGGGTTCTCTTTTAATGAAGTTTACTTCTATTGTAGGTTTCCAAAGGAACATTAAAAATATGTAATTATGGGCCCGGAGAGTTAGCACAGCGGTGTTTGCCTTGCAAGCAGCCGATCCAGGACCAAAGGTGATTGGTTCGAATCCCGGTGTCCCATATGGTCCCCTGTGCCTGCCAGGAGTGATTTCTGAGCAGACAGCCAGGAGTAACCCCTGACACCGCCAGGTGTGGCCCAAAAACCAAAAAAAAAAAAAAAAAAAAAAAAAAAAATTGATTATAATTCTGAGACTAAATCTTAATATTCATGTTGAAATTATATACATTATTAGTAACGGTGAAGTTACCAGTTTTAATCCTTAAAATATATACTTCATAATTATCAGAGTTATCTTAGGAAGAACTGAGTATATAAACTTTCATTCACAGTTTTTTTGTTTGTTTTTTGGGGTCACACCCGTTTGATGCTCAGGGGTTACTCCTGGCTAAGTGCTCAGAATTGCCCCTGGTTTGGGGGACCATATGGGACGCCGGGGGATTGAACTGCGGTCCTTCCTTGGCTAGAGCTTGCAAGGTAGACAACTTACCTCTAGCGCCACGTCACCAGCCCCTCATTCACATTTTTTTAAATACTTTTTTTGGTTTTTGGGTCACACCCAGCAGCGCTCAGGGGTTACTCCTGACTCTGACCTCAGAAATTGCTCCTGACAGGCTTGGGGGACCATATGGGATGCCAGGAATAAAACCCAGGCCCGTCCTGGGTTAGCCACATGCAAGGCAAACGCCCTACCGCTGTGTTATCTCTCCAGCCCCTAAAATTAATTTTTTAAGTAATTTGGCAGCATTAACCACAATCTAGTACTAACCTTATGGATAGGAACTATACCTAAGGTGACTGTGATCTTAAGAGTTGATAATTTTGTGATTTTAAGTATAATCTTAAAATATAATTTATAGGTGCTGGAGAGAGAGTATGGCATGGAGAGTACTTGTCTTGTGCACTGCCAATCTGGGTTCAGTCCCCACCGATCCACATCGCCAGGACTGATCCTTGAATGCAAACCCAGTGGTAAGCCAGGAACATTTCCAGGTGTGGCCCTCAAAACAAAAATAAAAAAAACTTGCAAATTGATATCATTCTCTGCACAAAAGAAGACACCAAAGAAGATACTAAAAATAGCCATTACACCAAAAGTCATTAAAATAATCATGGAGAAAAATATTACAAAAGATACTACTGCTGATAAGACACTTGCCAATCACCTGGTAAACCTGGATTTGATCCCTGGTACCTTCATATGGTCTCCTGTGCCACACCAGTAGGAATCCCCAAACAGGCAGGAGTAAGCCTGAACACTGCTGGGTATAGCCCATAATCAAATGTTACTTAAATATTTAAATATTTTAAAAAGCAGTATTGTATTATACAAATATTTATAAATATGTCACTGTGTGAGATAATTTTTATTTTTGCTTATTTTCCTATATTATTTTAAATTTTCTATAAAAATATATAAATATTTGTTCCATTACAAAGATATTCAAAGTAAACAAAGCAAAAAGCAACGAACTTAAAGATTTTTTGTTCGTTTGTTTCTTTTTGTTTTTAATTTTTGGGTCACATTTGGTGGCACTCAAGGGTTACTCCTGGCTCTGTGCTCAGAAATCGCCCCAGGCAGGTTGGAAATGCAGGAATTCAGACCACCATTGGTGCTTGGTCAGCTGTGTGCAAGGCAAATGCCCTACCGCTGTGCTATTGCTCCAGCCCCAAACTTAAAGATTTTTTAATGATATTTTCTGCATTTTGCTACCATGCTGTATATACTCAAAAAATATACCAAAGGTATATACCAAATATACCAAAAATATACCAAAGTGTATATACCAAATATATCAAATGTATTTTGTAGAATGTAGTGCCTATACTTAATCCCCTGAGCATAACTGAAAGTAGTCTTGGAAGTCCTTGAGGCATCATCAGGTACCCTCAGCACTTCTGGTTGCCCTCAATACTGCTAATAGGTCTGTGTGTCCCTGGTACCACAGGGTCCAAGTAGCTTTGCATCCTTGGGTTTTTGCACTAAATTGTGTTTGGGTTGGTGGAGAATTGCTCATGTAGCACCCACTTCTTTTTTTTTTTTTTTTTTTTTTTTTTTGTGGTTTTTGGGTCACACCCGGCAGTGCTCAGGGGTTATTCCTGGCTCCAGGCTCAGAAATTGCTCCTGGCAGGCACGGGAGGACCATATATGGGACGCCGGGATTCGAACCGATGACCTCCTGCATGAGAGGCAAACGCCTTACCTCCATGCTATCTCTCCGGCCCAGCACCCACTTCTTGAGCACCACTTTGGAAATACCTTATCCCACGGTCCCCAGGAAAAAGTAAGGCCAGTAATTCACTGGGCCAAGTGCATGCAAAGCATGGCATGAGGCACAAGTTTGATCCCAGCACCACATGGTCTCCAAACACCAACGGGGGTAATCTGAGCATAGAACAAATAGTATAGCTCGTGAGCACTGCAGAGTGTTATACCGAGAGAGAGAGAGAGAGAGAGAGAGAGAGAGAGAGAGAGAGAGAGAGAGAGAGAGAGAGAGAGAGAATACATCAGTTTAAATATCCATTACTAATGTACATCCTGATTAAAGTTCCTTAAATATTTTCAGGAAAATGCTAACATGAGTCATTTATTCAAACTGGGAAAAGGTAAGGTACTAGCCAGATATGTCAAGAATTCTCTTCATTTTCTACTTGCCTTTAAGTTTTCAACTTTTTCTTCAAATGATTTGAAAGTTGGGGAGTTCCTATGGCAAGAAATGAAAAACAAGTAAGATTACAAACTGAAAAAAAAAAAACCACAGAGATTTTGAAAATATCATCAATTGTATGTATCCTGTACAATGTTCTTAACTCAGCAAAGTTTATGCTATATATGTACAGGTATATACACAATGAATTAATATGTAAAAGTATCAATATCTACAAACTCCTACAATGATGTTTCTGTTTCGATGGATGCCTGTTTCTGATAAAGACAGACTTAAGGACGGATGTGAGAAGAGGGGAAAAAAAAGTCCCAGAAGGTATCACCTCTGTGACTTCTTCAACCCATCACAGTAAAAGAATATGACATCAATTTAATTTTGGTTATGATACTATCCTTGAGACCTTTTACCATCAGTTAATATTGCAAGGCAGCCACATGAACTCATGGTACGAACAATCCTGTAAGAGAGATTATGGCTCTTAGGAACAATGTAAAAGAAAAGCAAAGGCAGGAACAAAGGGAAGGAATAAGCACAAGAACAGGGTCCCACAGACCCAAAAGAGCAGCCTCAACCCACAGAAGCACTCTAGGGCCTTCAGAATCTCATCTGACCACTCGGCCATATTAAAGAAGCTGTAAAACCTATATGGTTCACACACGAATTTCTCTGTTTTTATAACAAACCAACACTAAGCTGGAAAAAAAGTGAAAAAAATAAAATAGGGGATTTCCTCCTTCCCACCATGATAATGGGCAGATGACTAAAGTGTGGTTCCCCAGGATAGTCACAGTCACATCAGTACCTTTTGGACAACAGTCAAATTCTCAATTCCGTCCCACCCCTACAGAATCAGAAAATCTAGGGCCAGAGCCCAGAGAGCAGGAGAAAACAAGCCCCCATGATGTTTACATGCAATAAGCTAAAGGCATATACTGCTTCTGCTTAACAAAGGTTAAAATGGACTACTTGCGAGTGTCAATGACCAAAGAGTAGAGAATTAAATGACACAGGCGAGAATGGAGAGAAATCGAAGAAAATACAAACAAATGCAGATAAGGGTGGTAAAAACAAAACAAAACAAAACAAAACAACAACAACAAAAAACACATCCATTAAAATAGAAGGTTTAGTAGACGAGTAATATTCACTTTAAAAAAAACCTAAACAGACCTCAGATATAAACACTTTAACACATTTACAAAATTAGAAATAAATCCTTTGTTTAAAATCACTAATAAATCTCTTACAATCATCTTTCCATTAAAGGAAGAGAAGTTGAAAACTGGTATGTTACACATGAAGCTTATTTAGAACAAATTTCTATTTCCAGACTTTAGAACAATTTGATTTGAGCATCTAGAAAAGTAAGACAATGCTACATCAACTATAGTCTATTAAAATATATACTTTACCTCATAGCAGGCATGCTAATTGAATGCTGAATGGAGCGTATACTAAGAGGCAGCATTAAAGAGAGATAAAAACAATTAAACAGTAGTCAGTGCGGTGGCAATGGGATATTATCAAGTAAACCAAAGTCGTTTTTAAGAAGTTTTGTTCATTAGGCACCATGAAAAATCGTCTACTTTTTGAGGTGGAGGATCAGTTATTCCAGCATAATGAAATTTTTTTACTCATGAGCTAGAATTTAAGCCCAGCAGTTTCTAGGCTCCAGATTCAACCCTGTACTTTAATAGCACTTTGAAAACTATTAAGTGCTAAACCTGTATCAGGGTGATATCAAGTGTCAGAGGTTAAATGACTTAATATGGTAGAATCAGGAATGGCACTTGGATCTCCAGACTCCTAATTCCATGATCGCCACCTCCCCTCAAAAAATAAAGTGCACACGTACACATTTACACACCACAAGCCAAGGCCAGCGACGGTTACCTGTTCAGAACAGGTTTCAAAATAAATTACCTACTTGACAATGTTAAATGACTTAGGCACCACACTTTAGTAATACTAGTAATAACTTATTTTCTAGTAAGCCAGTCAAACTTCATTCCAATTAAACTAAAATCTATCCCCCTTTTCTATTAGCACCAACTCAAAGACTAGATGCTCCTCATAACATAAAGCTTCGCCTCTTCTAAGCTATATAGTGTCTCTAATCCACTTGAATTCAAATACAATAATGAAAACTTCAAAAACACATGCCATATCAGAATGGATAAATAAATATCACTCAGAGATATTTATAAGGACTAATCAAGAGGAAATATGTTTATACAAGTTCCAGCATGACTTACACTCCTGATAACATATGCTGTAAGAAGGAACAGAAGTCTGAATTTATTAAAATACCATAAAGAAAATCAGAGAGAGGGACTAGGCGGTGGCGCTAGAGGTAAGGTGCCTGCCTTGTCTGCACTAGCCTTGGATGAACTGCGGTTCGATCCCCAGGTGTCCCATATGGTCCCCCAAGCAAGGAGCGACTTCTGAGCGCATAGCCAGGAGTAACCCCTGAGCGTCACCGGGTGTGGCCCAAAAACCAAAAAAAAAAAAAAAAAGAAAAAGAAAAGAAAAGAAAATCAGAGAAAAACCTGATTCTCATTCAGACCCGTACTTCACAACCTCATATTTATTCTTACTTGAGGGGAAAATATCATTCTTTTTAAAAGCTTATTAAAAATGTTTTTGGTGTCTTCTATCATTGATTTCTTCATCTCTAAGAATAATAGGAGCAAATAAGGTAAATTTAGGGAGAACGATATAAATTGAAGGTATAAATATAGGAAGACAGAGAAGGAAGAACGGATAGCTTAACGTAATTTGATTTTTTTGTTTTGTGTCTGGGCCACACCCAACAATGTTCAGAGGTTACTCTTAGCTCTGCACTCAGGGATCCATCTTGGCAGTGCTGCGGGGACCAAGATGGGGTGCCAGGGATCAAACCCAGGTTAGTGCACGCAGAACAAACACCCTATCCATTATACTATTACTGGTTCCCTTTTCCCAACTTTTAATCCTGTAAGAATTGGAAAATAGAGAACTGTAAATTAAGAGTTGAGTAGGTGGATGTGTCCTTTAGAATCTGGGTGGGGCATCCTTGGACACTTTGGTGGTGATGGTGGTAAGGAAACTCTGTACACCAAGACCGTAAGTGTCAACACCACTGTAAACAAATAACCGTATCTTAAAAAAAAAAAAAGATAAGATATGCCATTCAGAAGATAAAGGCCTTCTTCTAATTTCCATATATTGATATGCAATATGTCAGCCCATAAAAAGAGCATTGACAATAGGAGATTAAATCATTTAATTTTAGATTTTATAAATTTTAAAGAGTCACTACATGGTACTTAGTAAAACTAATCAATTTGTTTCTGATGGATTAATAAGACCACACAACATAGCTATATTAAGTTTGTACAGTCTTTTTAAAGGCATAAAGAAAAGTGATACATCATTCAACAACTAGCTGCATTATATACCTTTATATTTCTGTTTCTATGGCATATCACACAGAGCCAGTAGTAGTGCCCCCTCCCTTGACGTGGGGCCAAAATGACAAAAATAAAATGAGAAACAGAGGGTAGCCATATAACTAAAGCACATTAATTAAGTGCAAACCACATTAATCAATTAACTAAAACACTTTTTTTATTAGGAAAAGAAATGGAGATTCCTATATTATCCATTCTAGAAGCCTTCCTATCATTTTCTCTAGCTATTATTTGAATGATCAGAATATAGAAGAAAGAAGGTAAGCTCGGTCATTAATATCACAAAGACTCTAAGGCCTGGTGTGGACTGGCATTTTAATTTTAAAATATGTTTTCTGGCTTGGCCTAGTAATGCTTCATTATTTTCTTCTGCAATCATGAAATTTTCTTTTGGGCACCGTAAAGAGCATAAGCCAGAGAAGAAATAATAAAACAGTAAGACAAGTACTAAAAAAGTGCAAAGTGATCAGATACTTTATCTTAACATTTACCACAAATTTTTTTTTCCTGAGTGACCTGACAGAAGATTAACATGGCGGGGCAGTACATATGTAGTGTATTACCAACTGCATAATGAAAACCAGGTGAAGGGGAATTCCAAAATCCTTACAAAAGCACCAAATGAATTAAAGCATCAAAAACAAACAAACAAAGCCAGACATTAAAAGGAAGGAATTCTGCATACCATGGTAAAGCTGCCTTTTTTTTTTTTACGAAAAAAAAAAAAAAGTAAAAAGAATATCAAAATCATTTTCATATCCCTTGAACCAGTTTCAAATTCTTCTTGTAATTTATCCAATGGTATACAAGAAACCTTCCCTTAAAAATAGAAATGCACTAGAGAAAAAGACGTTCTGAATGCAAAAAAGCCATGTAGTGGACAAACATGACCATCCAAGGTGACATCATAATCAATCTGTTAAGCACACTTGTCTTAGATGATGGCTATGTTGCAGAGACAGCTCAAACTCTCCTTACCTAAAGGAATGTGAAAAGGCTTGAAATCTGTAAGAAGTCAGAGTAAGTATTAAAAAGGAAGTGCTGGTAAATCCAATGCAATGAGCTATTTTAATTTTCCAAAATAAGGTTTTAACCACTGGGCTATAAAGTATTACAAAACTAAGTCAGCTTTAAAAATATGACAGCACCGAAGAAATATACATATAACTACTCAAAGGATCCAAGAAAGTTAATGTTTACTCCATTATGCTTGAAATAACAACAGTCCAAATATAATGAGCAAGTGAGTTTAGGTTATTTGATATAAAGCATAAAACACTGATCAAATATATTCAACCAACAAAATTCTGGCTTTAAAAATAAACCAAATCAAAGTACTTTCTCTATGAATAAAAAGCACAAAGGCATGCAATCGAAAGGCTTTGTGGAAGACAAAAATTTTGCATGCCAACAGAAATACAATAGATTTAAACCACATGTGTCATTTCCAGCAGTATTCTAATCCATGTGGGAATAGGGGAGGTTGCAGGGTGCAGACACACAGCACTATGAAGTGGTCTAATCAAAATGGTCCACAAATTTTGCAGACTTTCTTAAAATATAAATGAAAAATAAAAAGCTCAAAATCAAGATTTAGGCCTATGCTTGAATGCAGATTGGGTTTAGAAAGCAGAAGACAAGGGAGCAGGAAGCGATGCACAGCAATGTACCATTAGAGTAGAAGCATGGATCCATTCCAGCATGTGTTCCAGGACCCTGGACTTGAGCTCAAGAAGACACCAGGTTTGGCCAATCATTACAAACTTGCAGCCACAGAGACATACTTACCTGTAGTTTCAAGCTGGACTGAAAAGGTAAACCATTCACAACCCGACATTTTTCAACACCTTTAAACAAGTCATTTAGAGGCTGGCTTAGAAATAATGCTATGAAGTTAGAAAGTGTCACCTAAATCAAGTAAGACATTTCTGGTTCTGGCAAGCTGCTTGAGTCATCCAGGAACAAAGTCAGAAACAATGCCACACCATACGTATTTCCATTTGTCCCAGCTACTTAAGGAACAAGGAAAAATGAAAACATACTTAACGTCTTCCAGCTTTTTGGTGATTACTGATCCAACAGATGTAAAAGCGGCTGTAGCCTTCTGTCCAGCTTGCGATAAGGTTTCAGATGTTCTCTTGTATCTATATTTAAAAAAATGGAGCATAGAGAAAAGTTTGATCTTCTCTAATACTGAATATTTAAAGTATACATCTCTTGGGGATTCTCAAAATATTCATCCTCTATAGGACATGAAATGGATACTTCTCAAAAATTTAAGAATTGTGTCAATTCATATGAATTAGTATTGATATTATTGATTTAAGAAGTTAGTTCCATATCCCACAAATTTCACTTCTTGGCATTGACCCCAAGAGTCCAAAAAACACTATTTTGAAAAAACACTTCCATTCCTATGTTCACAACAGTATTATTCACAAGAGCAAAATTTGGAAACAATCCAACTGCCCAAGAACTAAATGATGACTAAATAAAAGAAACTGGTATATACAATAGAATACTACTTAGTTCTAAGGAAAACTAAAATCATGCCTTTGACTGAGACATAGATGGCGCTCAAGTGGTAATGTGGTAAATGGCATTAGTCAGGATGATATCTGTCATGTGTGGAATATATGGAGACATTAATAACAACTGGGCAATGGTAACAGACCCTGAGAATCAACCTACAGAATTAACTTTGTAAAGAGGTGGCAACCACGAAGAGAAACTTGAGACAAAGTTGAAGGGTAGCTAACACTTGTGGACAGTGTGGTGTGAGAACACTATGTGCCTGAAACTATTATTAACAGTACTGTAAATCATGGAGCTTAAAGTAAAATGAAAACAGTTATCAAGCCTGAAAAAAAAGGGCAAACATCTAAAATCCTTCACCATCACCAACATCATGACCTAGTCTTAGGCTTCACCATCATTTCAGACAGAATCTCCTACAGTTGTCCTATGACATCCTAAAGGTACAGGCCAATGAAGGCAGTTTTCAAGAAACAGGGTAAGGATTCAAGTTCATCAGGGAGTGAAAAAAGTCAATGCAGCCAGAGGTTAAAAGAAATTACATTTCTGGGGCCGGTGAGGTGGCGCTAGAGGTAAGGTATCTGCCTTGCAAGCGCTAGTCAAGGAAGGACTGTGGTTCGATCCCCTGGCATCCCATATGGTCCCCGCAAGCCAGGGCAATTTCTGAATGCTTAGCCAGGAGTAACCCCTGACCCTGAGCATCAAATGGATATGGCCCCCCCCCCCCCAAAAAAAAAAAAACAAAAAAGAAAAAAAGAAAAAAAAAAAAAAAGAAATTACATTTCTTGTTCTTTCTTTTTCTACTTCAGCCAAAAACCAAAACAGAAAATCAGATGCCTCACAAACCTTTCACAGTTTTATCTCTACAAAAAGTGTGCTTTAGTATCAAAATGCATTTTATGAATATAAGTCGTCTTGTTTGTTTTGGGGAAACACCCAGTGATACTCAGGGCTTACTCCTGATAGGCTTGGGGAGCATATGAGTTGCCAAAGATTGAACCCAATCAGCCACATGCAAAGCAAATGCCTTATCACCAACATAATTTATATTCCATGTTTGTGGAGCTACCAAATAAGGATTTCTAGTCTTGAGTAAATACCAGAAAAGGACATAGTCTCGAATATATAAAAGGCACAATGAGTGACTTGAAGGAAATACTTGGTAAAATGCAAACACATCCTTCTTCCCATTTAGCCAGAAATTGCTGAGGGGAATAAACAACAAAGAATATGGTACATACACTATAGACATTAAGATCCCATATTAGGGCCCGGAGAGATAGCACAGTGGCGTTTGCCTTGCAAGCAGCCAATCAGGACCAAAGGTGGTTGGTTCGAATCCCGGTGTCCCATATGGTCCCCCGTGCCTGCCAGGAGCTAATTCTGAGCAGACAGCCAGGAGTAACCCCTGAGCACCGCCGGGTGTGGCCCAAAACCAAAAAAAAAAAAAAAAAAAAAAGATCCCATATTAGAGAAAAGAATGGAAGCCGGAGAGATAGCACAGTGGCAGGGCATTTGCCTTGTATGCGGCCAGCCCATAAGGGACCCGGTTCAATTTCTGGCATCCCATACAGTCCCCCAGCCTGCCAGGGGCGATTTCTGAGTACAGACCCAGGAGTAACCCCTGAGCATTGCTGGGTGTGGCTCAGACCCAATAAATCAATCAATAAAGTTTAAAAAAAATTTTTTTTTTAAGTAGAGAAAAGAATGGCCAAGAAGTTTAATTTACCCCATAAAGAACAAATGCTAAGGAAAAACAAAACCCCACCATTTATAGTGCGTAAGAAGGTCCTACATGCTTTCCCACTGTCTAACTTCTATGGGTAGAAAGTGGGGCAAAGAGGGTGGGCACAGTGTACTGTCATGTCAGAGTGCAGTGGGACTGAGTCTAAGAAAACACTTCAAAATCTGTTCCTTCCAGCTTAGTCCTTTCCTTGCCCCTGAAAACGAAACTGTGCCCAGAGAATGTCCTGTCAGAATGTACGTGATTAGCTTGGGTAGATACTCAAAGTGCTGCAGCATGTGTGATTTAATGTGCATGTAGGAGACCTGGATTTAATACCTGGCATTGCATGATGTGCCAAGCACTGCCACGAGCAACCCTGAGCAATAATGCCAGATGAACCCTCTCCTTCCCATCAAACACACACACACAAAGGTAGATAATCAAAGTAACAGGAATATTAGGGTATCTCTACTACCAGCACACAGCAGAGACTGTGATGGGAATTTTTCTAATATGTATTCAGCAGGGCTTAAAAACAAAGGACCAGGTGCACAACTTACATGATAAAAGCATTCTTGAGCCCTTGCACAACAGAACATGCCCTAGACCCAGAACTATCTATTGTGGCCCCAACCACATAGGGCTGAGTCCAAATCCTGTCTCCACATGGGAGAGGTTTCTGATGTCGACTTATCTGAGCTGGTCTCCTCACTGGCAGCAACTGGGTAACTCTACAACTAAATGGCATATAAGTGGACACTGTAAAACATTTGAAGAGATGAAAAATAAAAAGTTCCCCCACTCACATCTGAGGCTTATTTCTAGAATGATCTGGAAGACGAACACTTGAGAGGCAAAACGAAGGTGCCAAGTGTAGGTCAAGGAAATACTGTAGAAGTGTTCTTATCCCCTTTCTTGTCCTTTCCCCAAATGAATTAACATTTCCTAGAAAACTAGTACAGTTCAGAATACATACGCAGACGTAGCTGTAACATCCTGCCAGCCTCTGGCAATATTCTGTTTCAGTTCCTGGAGAGAACCGATGCCCAGTTTCCGCTTGATCTCTGCTAGATGCTTCTCTTTTGCTGCTAACACTTGAGACAGAGTCTGGATTTCTTCTTCTACCTATAAGGCAGGAGTAAGGGGGAAAAAAATCAGCAAGTCATTTAGTATGTTAAGTTTGCATAATGTTGGGGCCGGAGAGATAGCACAGCAGTAGGGCATTTGCCATGCATGCGGCCAACCTGGGAGGAACCCACTTGGATTCCCGGCATCCCATACGGTCCCCCAGCCTGCTAGGAGTGATTTCTAGAGCAGAAACCAGGAGTAACTCCTGAGTGCTGTTGAATGTAACCCAAAAACTAAACAATCAATAAGTAAAGTTTATTTTTATTAATTGGTTTTGGGGCCACACCCAGCAATGCTCAGGGATTATTCCTGGCTCTGAACTCAGAAATCGCTCCTGGCAAGCTTGAGGGACCATATGTGATGCCAGAAATCCAACTGGGTCCGTCCTGGGTTGACCGCATGCAAGGCAAATGCCTTACTACCAGTGGTCCTCAAACTATGGCCCGCGGGCCACATATTATATTTGTATCTGTTTTGTTTCTTTATTGCAAAATAAGATATATGCAGTGTGCATAAGAATTCATTCATAAGTTTTGTTTTTACTATAGTCAGACTCTCCAATGGTCTGAGGGACAGTGAACTGGCCCCCTGTTTAAAAAGTTTGAGGACCCCTGCTACCAGTATGCCATCTCTCTGGCCTTGAATAAATAAAGTTTAAAAAATTACATAATGTTCGAGATTCCAGGTGCATTTAAGTGGGTTGGGGGGGTGGAATCACACCTGTCAGTGCTCAGGGGTTATTCCTGGCTCTGCACTCAGAAATCGCTCCTGGCAAGCTTGGGGGACATATGGGATGCCGGAGTTTGAACCACCATCCATCCTGAATCAGCTGCATGAGAGGCAAACGTCCAACCACTGTGCTATCACTCTGGCCTTTCCAGATGCATTTTAAAAACATTATTTTGATTCATTTGTCTCTCTTTAAATATTACAGCATATAGGGCAGAAGAAAGTACAGAAATTAACCCCAATACTGTATATGATCTACTGATTACTGTGATCCCTGAGCACAAAAGCAGGAGTAATCCCTAAACGGGTATTGTCCAACAATCCCCCCAAAATAAAAAACAACATATAAGTCATTAAATAAACTATCCCTATAATGATCTCTTCTTTACCGTCTCCCTTTTCTCTTCCTATATTCTATCTTGAGTTGTCCTCCCCTGTTCTTTTTATGCATTTTCACTCAGATCCTAATAGAAGCTTGAGAAATCTGTAAAGAGATTCTATAGAAACTACCCTATATCCACTTCTCTGATGTCTGGGCCTACCACTGGGAGATTTCTATTTAAATGATACCAAGAGCTTGAATCTGGGTAATGAGTAAATTAGTCTTTTTTTCTTTCCTTTCATTTCTTTCTTTCCTTTCATTTCTTTCTTTCTTTCTTTTTTTTTGGGGGGGGTCACACCTATTTGATGCTCAGGGGTTACTCCTGACTAAGTGCTCAGAAATTACCCCTGGCTTGGGGGGGACCATATGGGACACTGGGGGATCGAACCACGGTCCTTCCTTGGCTAGCGCTTGCAAGGCAGACAGACACCTTACCTCTAGCGCCACCTCACCGGCCCCTCCTTTCATTTCTTTCTATCTTTCCTTCCTTCTTTCTTTTCTTTTTCCTTCCTTCTTTCTTTTCTTTTTCCTTCCTTCCTTCCTTCCTTCCTTCCTTCTTTCTTTCTTCTTTCTTTTTCTTTCTCTCTCCTATCTTCTCTCTCTTACACACATACACACATACATGCAGACGCACACCCCAGACAAATCAAATTGCAACCTTCTAGCACATTTCCTATGACTTTATACTTGAAATATCAGCCCTGATGCCTGCCAAAGTCACAAGTATGTCTATCTCCCACAAACATCCCAGCAAGAAGTCCCATGTGGACCGCCCCCCCCCCCAGTTGACTGACTAGCTTATGTTGTCTGGACAGAGGTAAACCTGACCCACCTATTCCATGCGAACCATAGGTCAAGGCATCAACAGTCAAAAGTATGTCTACTGTGAAAAGAGAAGCTCAACTAGTGTCACTCTCACTAAAGGACCTAATCTGAGATTATATTATGTTAAAAGTTGGGGAAAAAATAAAGAAGACCTAATATTCAGAAAATTCAGTGTGAGATAATAAGATATTCTTAATTACAATTAAGGATTTCATAACTACAAGCAGAAGTGATAGAGAAAAGAAAAATTGGATTAAAACACAAAGAAAAAGACTCAGAAAAACACCATATGGAAGAAAAGTTTTGACCCATAAAGTTGAAAAGCTACATACATAAAGTATTCTCATGGTATTAAAAACTTTTAAAACTTTCCCCTAAAAAATAGACTCTAGAAATAATTTTATAGTTAATTTTGTATGTGATTTTCTCAGCAATAGTTCAGATAATTCAGTGGGAAAATACTATTTTCCCACAAGTGATGCTGGGACAAAAATTTTAAATGGGATACAGATATAGCCCAACAGCAGAGTACTTGGGTACCTTGCAAGGAACCCTGGGTTTGATCTCTAGCATTGCAAAAAATAAACATAATATGAAACGAAGATTAAAAGCTAAAGTACAAAACTCATAGAAGAAAACACAGAGGTGAATCTTCATGATCTTGTTTCTTAGATTTATACTCAAAGTAAAAGGTATCAAAGAGAGAAAAAGATAAATTAACACCATCAATTTCAAACTTGCTATGATTCAAAACACCAAATTGAAAGTAACAAACTGACAGAATGAAGATATATTTGCAAACTATATATCTGAGAAGGGTCTAGTATTCAAAGAATCTAAAGAACATTATAATTCTATTATAAAAGTCAATGAAGGAGGCCAGAGCAATAGCACAGCAGGTGGAAAAAGACACAAAAAAATAGACTTACAGCCTGATATCCTTGATGAACACAGATGCAAAGATCCTCAACAAAATACTAGTAAACCAAATACAGTAATTCATAAAAAAAAATCATAAGCTATGATTAAGTAATAAGTAGTATTCATTCCTGGGATGTAAAGTTGGTTTAACATACAAATCTATCAACATAATATACCATATCAATAAAAAAAATCATATGATCATATAATAGATGTAAAGAAAGCATTTCATAAGATCCAGCACCCATTAATGATTAAAAACTTTCTTTTTTTTTTTTTTTTTTGGTCTTTGGGCCACACCTGGCGGTGCTCAGGGGTTACTCCTGGCTGTCTGCTCAGAAATAGCTCCTGGCAGGCACGGGGGACCATATGGGACACCGGGATTCAAACCAAGCACATTTGGTCCTGGATGGGCTGCTTGCAAGGCAAACGCCGCTGTGCTATCTCTCCGGGCCCAGATTAAAAACTTTCAAAAGAGATGGTAACTGAAGGATCTTTGAAAAACCTTTCCTCAATATAGTCAAAAATATTTAGCAGAAGCTCACAAAAAAATTATACTCCATGGGGGAAAACTGAAAGCATTTCTTCTAAATTCTGATGTAAGTTTGTGGATGACATGATACTCTATTTAGAAAATCCTAAAGACTACAAAAAGTCTAGAAACAATGTATTTGTATTTGTATAGTAAAGTGGCAGGTTAAAGAAATTAATATGCAAAACTGATTACTTTTCATATACAAATAAGGGTAGAAATTTAAAAAATCCGATTCACAACTGTATCTCTGAAAATCAAGTACCATGGAATCAACTTATCTAAAGAGATGAGAGAAAACTACAAACCAATGCTTCAAGAAATAAGACTAAAGGAAATGAAAGCATATCCTCTGCTCATGGATAGGGAGGGTTAACATCATTAAAATACAGTATTTTCGGGGCCGGAGAGATAGCACAGCGGTGTTTGCCTTGCAAGCAGCCGATCCAGGACCTAAGGTGGTTGGTTCGAATCCCGGCGTCCCATGTGGTTCCCCCCCCCCCCCCCCGTGCCTGCCAGGAGCTATTTCTGAGCAGATAGCCAGGAGTAACCCCTGAGCACCACCGGGTGTGGACCAAAAACCAAAAAAAAATACAATATTTTCCCAAAGAACTGTACAGATTTAATGCAATCCCTCCAAAGACACCCATAACATTTTTCTTTTCTTTCTTTTTTTTTTTCATAATAGTTCTCAATGTAGTTATTTCTCTAACAGCACTCATCACTCTGTGGTGAGCTTCATGTAGTGAGCTGGACTTTCCAGCCCTCCTCTCTTGTCTCTGACAATTGCAAAAATGTCTTTTATTTTTCTTAAAATTCATAGATGTCTTTTTTTAAAGCATTAATTATTTATTGATTGGTTGTTGGGCCACACCCAGAGGTGCTCAGGGGTTACTCCTGGCTCTACACTCAGAAATCACCCCTGGCAGGCTTGGGGGGACCATATGGGATGTTAGAAATCGAACCAGGTCCCTTCCGGATAGGCCGCATGCAAGGCAAATACCCTACCGCTGTGCTATCCCCATGACATTTTTCAAAGAAATAGATCAAACACTCTTGAAATTTATATGAAACAATAAACCTCTATAAATAAAGCAATCCTTGGGAAAAAGAAGATATTTTTTTTTTCTTTTTGGTTTTTTTTTTTAGGTCACACCCGGCGGTGCTCAGGGGTTACTCCTAGCTGTCTGCTCAGAAATAGCTCCTGGCAGGCACGGGGGACCATATGGGACACCGGAATTCGAACCAACCACCTTTGGTCCTGGATCGGCTGCTTGCAAGGCAAACGCCGCTGTGCTATCTCTCCGGGTCCGGGAAAAAGAAGATAAGAGGCATCACTTTCCCAAACTTCAAATTGTACTCTATAAAGCAATAGTCATTAAAACAGCATGGTATTGGAGCCAGAGAGATAGCACAACAGGTAGGGCAGTAGGGTGTTTGCCTTGCACGTACTCGACCTGGGACCAACACAGGTTCAATCCCTGGCATCCCATATGGTCCCCTGAGCCTGCCAGAAGTAATTTCTGAGTGTAGAGCCAGGAATAACCCCTGACACCACCAGGTGTGACCCCCAAACCAAAAATTAAACAACAAACAAAACCAGCATGGTATTGGAATAAAGAAAGACCCTCAGATCAATGAATAGATTTTTGTTTTGTTTTGTTTTTATGGGGGGCCACACCCTGTGACACTCAGGAGTTACTCCTGGCTACGCACTCAGAAATCACTCCTGATTTGAGGGACCAAATGGGACGCCAGGGGGATCGAACTGCGGTCCATCCTAAGTCAGTGCATGCAAGGCAAAAGCCCTACCACTTGTATCACCACTCTAGTCCTGGAATAGATTTTTATATCCAGAGATACACCCTTGGATATATGATTAATCTTTTCTAAAGCAGCAAAATATATAAAGTATATCAAGGAAAACCTCTTCAACAAGTGGTGTTGTAAGAATTGACAAGCAACATGCAAAAAAAAAAAATGAACTTAGAACTCTTTTAAATACCACACACAAAAATCAAATCAAATGGGTTAAAGGCCTTGATTTTGGACCTGAAACCATAAAGCACATAGAGGAAAACATAGGCAGAACTTTCCTTGACATTAAAACTAAAGGCATCGTCAAGGATAAAACACCTTCGAAAAAGCAAGTGAAGGGGGCTGGAGAGATAGCACAGTGGTAAGGCATTTGCCCTGCAAGCGGCCAGTCCAGAATAAGATGGTGGTTCGAATCACGGTATCCCATATGGTCCCCTATGTCTGCCAGGAGCGATTTCTGAGCGCTGAGCTAAAAGTAGCCTCTGAGTGCCACCGGGTGTGACCCAAAAACCAGAAAGAAAAAGAAAAGAAAAAGCAAGTGAAACCAAAGATAAACAGTCTTTTTGAAAAACAAAATGGATATTCCTTTTTTTTTTAAAAAATAAGGAAGACATTTTTATTTTTTTTAATGTTAGAAAAATGTATTACCTTTCTTTTTTATTTTTAATAATTTCTGTAAACACCATTAATTGGGCAATTAAAGCACATTATATATATTTTTTGGGGGGGGGGGGCGCCACTCCCGGCGATGCTCAGGGGTTTACTCCTGGCTGTCTGCTCAGAAATAGCTCCTGGCAGGCACGGGGGACCATATGGGACACCGGGATTCAAACCAAACACCTTTGGTCCTGGATCGGCTGCTTGCAAGGCAAATGCCGCTGTGCTATCTCTCCGGGCCTGAGGCACATTATATTTTTAAATTTTTTTATTTAAGCACCGTGATTACAAACATAATTGTAGTTGGGTTTCAGTCATAACAAGAATACCCTTTTCACTGTGCAACCTTCCCATCACCAGTTCCTCCATCTCTTCCCTCCCCTACCTCCTGCCTATATTCGAGACAGGCTTTCTACATCCCTCACTCACTAACATTGTTATGATAGTTCTCAGCATAGTTATTTCTCTAACTGCACTCACCACTCTTTGTGGTGAGCTTCATATCTTGAGCCGGTCCTTCCGGTCCTCATCTCTGGGAATTAATTCAATGTCTGGTTTTTCTTAAAACCCAAAGATGAGTGAAACTATTCTGTGTCTCTCTTTCCCTCTAATTTCACTCAGCATAACAGATTCTATGTACAATCCATGTCAATATGGATATTCCTTAATAAAATAGAAATTGAACTTCCAGATGACCCACTAATTTCACCCCTAAAAAAAAGTGTAGAAAAGTCCTCTGCATAGCCCTGTGTTCATTGCAGCACTATTTACAGTAGTCAAAATCTGGAAACTCAACTGGCCAAGAACAGATGAGTGGATTAAAAACAAATTGTAGGAAATCTACACAATGGAATACTACGTAGCTGCTTGGATAAATGGAGTCATAAAATTTGCTTGTACATGAATGGATAAAGGTAGAGCAATAACTGATGCAGGAGCACAATCAACTACATCTAAGAAGTCCTAGAGGAGACCTTCATAAGCACTCTTTTGTAGCGTTTCCTTCTATATCCCTACTCTTACATACCCACATAAAACTGTCACTAAAGGGCCGGAGTGGTGGTGCAAGTGGTAGGGTGTTTGCCTTGCATGTGCTGACATAGGATGAACCATGAGTGATTCGATCCCCCGGTGTCCCCGATGGTCCCCCAACAAGGAGCAATTTCTGAGCACATAGCCAGGAGTAATCCCTGAGCATCACCGGCTGTGGCCCAAAAATCAAAAAATAAAAACCGAAACAAAACAAAACAAAAAAACTTGTCACTAAAAACCAGCCATTATCACCCTTTTCTATTGCTTCTCTCCAAAATCTCTTGTATTAGTGAAAACACGCTGCTTGCTTCTCCTCTGATTTGTCTATATAATTTAAATTGTCTGTAAGATAACATTTGTATGCATGCTCAAATGTCAAATACAAAGACATGAGTCCCATCCCTCATCTAATTCCATCTCTCCCCCCCCGCCCCAAAGAAAACACTTGCCTTTGCAAGTTCTCTTCTTAGCTTCTCTTGTTCTTCCTCTGTTAGGGTTTCTGTTGTATTGATGGTAGCTACAGCATCTTCTCCTTCCTCAGGTACTGGCTCTGTTCTCAGCAGACCTTGTTGGAGAAAAGAAAAAGACCATCAAGTAAGAGATCTGTGGGTGTGAAAGTGAAACTCTTGTTTTTGTCTCTGTTTGGGGGTCGCACCTGGCTATGCACAGGACTTATTTCTAACTCGCAGGAGGAACACATAAGTGCAGGGATCAAACTGACTTATAAGGCAAGTGTCTTACTCTCTGAATCTCTCTCCAGCTCCAAATGCAATTGTTCTGTAGGTTCCTCCCCTGCCTCATCTCCCAAAATTTGGTCAGATGCACCCGATTACTTTCCTGCACCTTCAGCATGACCTGGTTTCAGATTATTCCACCAAATGGCCAGAATATGAGTTTAGAAATCACAACATTCCTTTGGCCTCTGTTTATTTCTCAGTCACAATATGGTCACTTCAAAGCAAACGAGTTAAAAGACCAAGATGTTGGCCTTACCAAGACTTTGAATAATGAGTAATGCTAAGTTTTGCTGCTCAAAATTTCCAAGTCTCCAAGTAAAAGACACCTCCAAAAACAAGGCAGGAAGTAAACAATGTATTAAATAACAAATATTCTTTCTTGCTCTTAAAGCACTTTTATTAAAGTTAATTCTTATAGTTTAGGTCACATATTTACAGCAGTGTGAAATACAGCTTTGCTGGATGCAGTCGCCTACACCTCACCAATAGTGTCCAGGAGTCTTGACCAACGTCCCTTGTGGGCCTCTTAATTCCCACCTCTATTCCCGGAATTGTTTGTGATTTACAATTTTGTAATCCAGTGCCAAGGGTTTACCTTTATTGTGCTTTCAATAGACACTATTTTGAAAGTCTAAAATGGTAGAAAATTAAGTATCTGTTACTAATATTTCTTGCTTTATGTGCACTTTCACTTTCTAAAAGAATCTTGGGATTCTAATACCTAAGTATCTAGCTCGATTACAAAGGAAAATAGATGTTGCATCAAAAAGAACTATGGTTACCACCGACTTTTAGGACCTTTAAAATGACCAGATTTTATATTCCATTATTTACAGTTCAGCTTTTTCCATCATAGCCTGTAGGTGGCAGCAAATTATCAGTGTTAGAATGTAAAGACTTGCTTTCTCCCCTTCTATGGATCCACAAATCCCTGAAAATGGAGATTTGGGTGGGGAGGGGTTGGACCACAACACTGACACCTTGCAATAGTAGATATGAAAATCATCAGCAACACACTGCACTTACATAATAAAATTATTAATAGCCACACAGTACATTCTAATTATTCCTAAATCTGAGCTACAGAATCCAAACATATTGTGTTTTTTCTTTTGGAGGGGGGGAGTGTAAATCACCTGCAATACTTGTATGAGTTGGGGGGAAAGGGGTTTACTATCTTCATCAGAAACTGAGACTCACAGAGGTAAGTAACTTGCAGCCAGTAATACTCCTGAAAATGTAGGAGCCTTGGGGTATTGAACCTGAATATTCTGGTTTGAAAGTACAGGTTGCAAATCACAGATTTCCAAAGAACACCTAACCCAGTGTAGGAGAATGCTGAATCATCCTTAGAAAATACCTAAAGGGGATGGTAGCAAGGGCAAGCAATCCCACAACACTGAGTAGAAATAAAAAATGATCAGCCCTAAATACCCAATCCAAAGTCAAAGACAATGGAATCAAGAGACCCAAACCACAACAAGCTATACACCAAAGGGACTAGCTACACTAGCAGTCCAAGGGGCTGAGTGGAATTACGGGGTGCATACTAGGGGCAGTGGGTGGTCAACAGTGGTGGTGGGAATTGCTCCAATTCACTGGCACTATGTACCTTAAACATAACTGTGAAAGACTTGTAATTCACATTAGCCTCAATAAAAAAACTATTTTAAAAAGGAAACAATACACAAGTTAGGTAGGATACACCATATAAGATGATGTTACAGAAAAATCAAGATGTTTAATTTTATACACATAGGAATGTTGAGGCAAATGTGTGGAGAACCCTCCAAGAATATTAAACATGTAAAATGTAATAAATATTAAACATGTAAAATGTAATAAATAAGAATAAGGTACTGTAAAAGAAATAAAATTTAAAAAAATGAATGAGGTACTGTTTTTAAGTTTATTTTGCAGCACTCTTTTCCTTAATGAAATAGAAGATCATTGTTCCTCTTAGGATCTCCGATGTTTTTATGTGATGAAAGGCAATACTTCAAACTTCACACTTGACATTTATGGAGAACGATACCGTTATATTTCAGGCTTCACAGACAGACTGGTATTCAACGATTTTGGTGAGAAAGGAGGAGAAAGAATGGAAGGGAGAAATGCCTAAAGGACACCAGCTACTATACTAACCAACAACTATCAAGACCAAATGGAGTGGGCAGCTCTGAGCAGCATACTGGGCTAGGAAATGGCTCCAAATGACTGGAGCACATGCTTTGGTTGCAGGAGATCCAAGACCCAGCACACATGGTCCCCCAAGAACTGCCAGAAACAGCATCAAGTACCAGATGTGCCCTCCTTCATCACCTCCCCTCAAAAAAGAGAATAAAAACATCAACAATATACACCAGCAGTCATACCTATCAAAGGGGAGGTTTCTGCCTTGATTAGCTAATCCTTTATGACCCAAATAATTTATAAAAATAATAAACTACTGGATTACAAAATGAAAAAAGAACAGAGTCCCAACCTAAACTAATCAAACTTTTGTTTGGAAATCTGTACATCACCCTCTCTTAGCCTCTCTATTAACACCTGTAAATCAATCAGAGCATGAACTAGTACTGCTATCTTTTATTCATTCTTTTACCCAACCTTCCTGCATTCAGCAAACATTGACTGAGTGGGATCCTTAAGCATTATTCCAGGTGCTGGGGGCGAAATCAAGAAACAAGAAAGATTAACATCCTCAAATAGAACTTGTAGTTCAGATTCTGAACCTCCTTATAAATCAGTGTTAATGGGACTATACACCATAAAATCTATTTTGCAGTACCACGTAAGAATAGTGTGAATGAATGTGGGAAGTAGAAAGCCTGTCTCGAGTACAGGCCAGGGTGGGGGAGATTTGAGACATTGGTGATGGGAATGTTGCACTGGTAAAGGGGGGTGTTCTTTATATGACTGAAACCCAACTACAAATATATTTGTAATCAAGGTGTTTAAATAAAGATATTAAAAAATAGAATTTCTGGAAGATGAAGCAGAACAGTATGAAAAAAGAAATCAGAAAAATCACACCATGATAAAGTTGGTTCTGTCTGGCAAAATTCCTCTTCAATTATTGGTATTTGTATTTATGAGTTGGTGAGTCATAAAGGACAAGGTATTTCTGGGATGGTAATACAAAGGAAGTGTAAAAGTCCTTATAAACGATCACTTTCTGTTCTAGTCAGTACATCTAATCCTATCCTTCACTGTCTGCTTCTTAAGAACATTCTGTCCATAGATTATGTCTCATTTTTTTCATTTGTTGCACAATGCCATTTTAGATAAATATTATACACCATGTTTTCAGATCAGTGTCCCCAACCTTTCTGAGGAGGGTCCCTCTTCTTTTGAAGGGGTTTGCCCTATCCCTAGTGTTGCTCAAAAGCTATGTAGTGCCAAAGACCAAACTAGAAACGTCCTGTGTGAAACATGTATGCTCCACTGGTTTGAACTATTTCCCTGGCTAATGATTATTATTCTTTTCCTTCTTGTTTTTATATGCGTCAGTTTGTTAAGAAAAAGCAATGGCCATTAGCCACATGAACTTTTTTTGGGGGGGGTTGGTTTTGGGGGCCACACCCAGGAGTGCTCAGGGGTCATTCATGGTGGTACTTAGGAGACAATATGGGATACCAGAGCTCACCCATCAGCCACATGCAAGGCAAATGCCCTATGCACTGTGCTATTGCTTCATCCTCTGAACCTTTAAATGAGTCTAAATCGGATTCAACCTAAGCGTTCAACACAATATATTGAGGACATTATATTCATTCCATCAGTATATCATGCGTGCTGATTAAACAGATTTGCAGATTTCTCCTGCCCTATCTTATTACTGCTCCAAAGTGTTTTATTTGTTTTAGATTAGAATAATATGTTCTTTCTATAACTTGTTTCTAGAGAGATTTGTTTTAATGTTCTTTATTTCCCTCCCCCTTGAAAAATTAAAGCAAACTATTACATCTAAACATTATGGGGTTTTGGGTATTTATTCGCTTTTTTAATTGTTTTTTTTTTTTTTTTTAGTTTAAAAAATCCTGATACCTGCAAACTGCAACAAGGAATTGGGAAGATAACTGAGTTAAGGAAGCGGAATAAGACAGATACAAGATAGAAAAGGAAAATAAGGAGCATAAATCCTCTGGGAATGTTCCACCATTGCACAGTGATCACCCAGATGGGCTGGGGTCATGTGACTTCACTTTGAGGTCCTGTCACTCAGACTTTGTTCTGACATTCAGCTCTAATGCTCATGAAGCACTCTAGAGACACGTGGGACTTAGAAATTGGGGCAGCATTTCTAAAACAGGGAAAATATGGCTTTTGTGGCATCCAAGATATTCCAATGGGAAAGCCATAGATGAAAATCCTGTAAATGGTGGGCCCTGGCATGAAACTGGGGTCAACTAATAAAACAGCAGGAGGTGAGAGAGGTACAAGAAGGATACCAGGGCAAAAGAGGGCCGGTTATAAAAAGGGTGAAAAGCATCACTTTAGGAATCAAAGAGGTTCAGAAGATCCACATTTATGAAGATTTAATGCTAACCACAGAGCTAGGGAAAGGAGAGCAAAAAAGTAGTTCTCCATCCCATGCCCCCCTAGAACCTAATTTTGCCCTTACCAGCACTTATTGTGCTTCCTGGAATCAGTTCTAGCTGTTTTGAACATTTCTGCCTCCCTGGAAACCTGAATTACATGTTCCAAATAGTTGCTGACTACAACCTAGGCAGGTGAATGCCGCTTTTATTTGTTTATTTAGCCAGACTCTTGTCAACAAATTAAAAACTTCAAATATTTAGCACTATTTCTTTTTTTTAAAACTTGATTGATTGGGGCCCAGAGAAATAGCACAGCAGCGTTTGCCTTGCAAGCAGCCGATCCAGGACCAAAGGTGGTTGGTTCGAATCCTGGTGTCCCATATGGTTCCCCGTGCCTGCCAGGAGCCATTTCTGAGCAGACAGCCAGGAGTAACACCTGAGCACTGCCAGGTGTGGCCCAAAAACCAAAAAAAAAAGAATTATTTTTGATTAATTGGTATATGGGCCACAGCTGGCGGCACTCAGGGGTTACTCCAGGCTCTGCACTCAGAAATTGCCCCTGGCAGGCTGGGGGCCCACATGGAATGCCGGGAATCGAACCAGGTCCCTCCCAGGTCGGCTGCATGCAAGGCAAACGCCCTACCAAAGTGCTATCTCTCTGGCCCTAGCACTAAGGTTCATTCTTTATGTATCCGTAATTATTATAAGTAAAAAAATGTATAAGGGATTATCTATGGCCTACTTGTGATAAAGAAAACAAAAGTAACTTGAAGGGAAATTCGCGTCCTCCTCTGGCAAATTACAGAGGAAGTCATCTAAGACTCTGCAAGTGACAGCTGTCAAGTGAGGCAAACTGGGAAGTACAGGTATGGTGTGGCCTGGTGTTACTAAATCAAGATGTGCCTCTCTGGTGGAGCTCCATGACTGTAGAACATACTCCCCAAGGCACCTAGGAAAAGTGTGACTGCTTCTAAAGCGGGAGAGGTAGGGTGTTTGCCTTGCACGTAGCAGACCCAGACTGAAAGGTGGTTTGAATCCCAGCATCCCATATGCTCCTCCAAGCCTGCCAGGAGTGATTTCTGAGCACAGAGCCAGCCAGGAGTAACCCCTGAGCACAACCGGTGTGACCCCAAAACAAAAAACAACAACAACAAAAGCTACAGCGATTTGGAGTTTCTCTTTCAAAAGCATCTTCCCAGCTATTTCTTTGTTGCTTTTAGTATTCCAGAACAAAATTTTCCCTTAGCAGGATTCTGAAATGTAGCCAGGACATCGAATTCTCAACCCCTTTGCACCTGATGTACTCCCACCAGGCACTTATAAAGTTTGTAGTTGCTTCTCAGTTATGCCAGCAGCAGGGGATTGGAAGAAAATATTATGACTTACTATTAAATATAAACTGAATTATTTTTTTTGGTTTGGTTGGTTCTTGGGCCACACCTGGAAGTGCTTTCTATATATGGTGAAAGATCAGAGGGTTGCAAGGCAAACAACCTAACCCCCTACTTTATCTCCAGCCCCTAACTCAACGTTAATTAAAATACCTGTGTTTCAACGTGTTCGTGTAAAAACCATCTTTAAATAACATTTTTTAAGGTACCTGAATTTTAAACGAAGTTCACATGCTACTTAGGTAGAACTCAGCAATATGGAACTGATTTTCTTCAAAAATAACAGAAATATGGGACTGGAGTGATGGCGCAAGCAGTAAGGTATTTGCCTCGCAGGCGGCTGACCCAGGACGAACCCCAGCGTCCCATATGGTTCCCCTAGCCAGGAGTGATTACTGAGCACAGAGTCAGGAGTAACCCCTGAGTCACTGGGTGTGGCCCAAAAACAAACACACAAAAAAATCAACAGAATTTTCATATTATCGCTAGGGAGAAAAACAAAAATTCTTGTAGGTTTCCAGGTTTTGCTTATAAGTCAACAAGAGGTAGAAGATCTAGTCATGGGAGCAGGTGTAAAAACTTTGTAAACCATGACCTTTAAATAAATTTAAAAAAAATTGTTTTTTAAGCGAATTGTTTGTTCCACAGCTTCTGATCCTATCTTGACCAGGAAACAGAATATTGAAAATATATACATACATATATATTCAATATATATCTGCTAAAAGTATATGCATGTACAACAAAAGAATATAAACAACAACAGTCAGAAATGGAATACAATGGCAGACTACAGTCTACTCGAGCTATAATTTATTACTTAAGTTCATTTGATAGAGACTAAAACCACTGAGCTCCTTTCTTCACTGTCCAGGACAGGTTTAATAACTATTTAAAACTACTACAAGTCAAAAGTCAGTTGTGTGTTTCATTGAAACATGTATAGAAAAAGTTAAAATAACATTTTAAAAGTATTTTGAATTTTCTGTGGCTGTAAACATCAGCACAAAAAAATCTGAGTGCAAAGGGTGAGCCTGATTTTAAACAAAGACAAGATCACAAGAGAAATAAAGGCCCTCAGGTTTTGGGGTTTTTTTTTTTTTTTTTTGGTTTTTGGGGCCACAGCCGTTTGATGCTCAGGGGTTACTCCTGGCTAAGTGCTCAAAATTGCCTCTGGCTTGGGGGGACCATATGGGACGCCGGGGGATCGAACCGAGATCCTTCCTTGGCTAGTGCTTGCAAGGCAGACACCTTACCTCTAGAGCCACCTCGCCGGCCCTCAGGTTTTTTTTTGTCCAGTGAATGAAAAGTGATCAAGGACTCTACTACTAATATAAACAGCACCATCTTTAAAAAATCTGAGTTCCTATTACGTCTTTTAAAACTTCATGAACCATCACTATATATAGAATCTAATTAGTTACGATTATAATTGTGCAATACTCTGGCGCAGTCCCCGTCCCTTCCCCATCCAAAATTCTACTGAGATCCTAGGATATATTTTAGGATATATATGACACTTCCAGCAGTGTTTAGGAGACTGTGGCAGGTCAGTTTTGAACCTGAAGCTCACACATGCGCTCCCAAGCCCCAATACCAGTTGTTTTATTTTCATTTCACAGTGGAGGTAGAGATACACCCAATTCAGCTCTGCAGTCATTCCCTCCCCATCTCCAGGGCATCAAACCTGGAACTGGACTCCCCTATGCAAAGCAGGCATTCCAGCCAGATCAAACACCTGCCACCCTGGCCACACACTAATAATTTTCAAACTCGGAAAACCCTGGCTTATGTCCAGGTTTTATATAATAAAACATCACTTTCGAAAAGGGTAGTTACCCAATTTCTGAAACGTAGGCGATTCTGGTGGAGAGAAATTTCCACTCGGCGACAGGTAGAGATAGTTTTTGTTCACGCCTGCGTCAAAATCAAATGGTGACTGGTAATCCTCATAGAAATCCATCTCTCTGGGATCCATTCCAGACACAAGCTGGGTGCATACTCTTAGAACCGCCAGGCACTTTTTTACTTGCACGCCGCTCTGAACATGTTTCCTTGGATCAGTGTACCATGCAGCCTCCTTGCAGAAGTCCACCACAGGGTTCAAAGACACTGGCTTCTTGACCCAGAACTAGCATTTCCTTCTCGCCACCTTCACCCACTCCTGCCAAGCTGGCCCGCTTAATAGATTACTTTTCCCAAGTCACCTTTATTCACCACCTGCTGTTGTTCAATTTAGTCAGGAGGAACAAGGAGGCAGGGAAATAGGTAAACAAAGGCGGGCCAGGTTCTGCAGTCTCACCCAGATGTACAAACAATTCAAGCCAACGTCAGAAACTGGAAGAATGACAAAACGATTTATTTTCTTAACCTGTCAGCTGACCACACCTCTAGCAGCACAGACTTAATCTTCGAGGACAAGGAAGGATTACTAGCCAGTAATCCCCTGCAAATGCCATCTGGGGCTACTTTTTAGCAGCATTCTGAAAGCAAAGCTTCCTGGTTTTAGGGAGCCGCTTCTAATTCTACGTAAAACCTAGGACCAAAATAAAGAGAAATAGCCACTAGAACTCGAGCTGAAGTGAAATTTTTCCTTATTCCTTTTTTCTTTCCTTTTCCCTTCCTAGAAAGAGGGTCTTTCCAGTACTGCAAAGAACTCTTGGAAGGGAAGTATTCCATGTATTTCTCAATGCTTTTTAGGGCCCTGCAGTAAATCTTGTATAGACACGCGTGGGGAAATGTGTTTACCTTTGTACAGCGAGCAATGCAAAGTGCCTGGGACCCAGTTAATCCGTCACACAAATTTCTAAATTACCAGTTGATTTTCTCTGACACTGGCCTTGCGGTGCTCCCAGGATTTGTGCTGTGCTCAAGTGAGCACACCTGTAAGACCACTGTTTGTCAGGTGTGTCTCAGTTCCTCTGGGGAAGTAAAAATAAAGGTAAAGGCAGCCCTCCCTCCCTCCCACAGGCTTGGGGCCATTAAGGCAGTCTGCTCTAAATCTTTTCAAGTCAACCAGAACAAAAGGGAACTAAAAGGACTCTCTGATTAGAAATAAAACTGGAAGCTAATTCATCTTAAACATTGAAAATAAGCCTGCCAAAAAATAAAAAATAAAAAAAAATAAGCCTGCCTAGTGGATAAAATATTAATGGACCAAGAGGGTCTGTTTATATTCAACACACCTAAAAGATTCATTTTCTTGTTATTTTTCTATTGCTTTCATGTTACCTTCTATTTTTTTTTTTTGTGGCAAATCTTATCTACTTTTCTATAGGATTTATTTTTAACAACAACAATGAAATAACAATTTGAATTTTCTCTTAAAAGATGCCAAAATTGGCACAACTCTAAATGTTCTAGTCTACTTAGAAATAAAGTAGTTTCCCTCTTCATTACTATTTGGATGAATGAACACTGTCTAGTTGCTTGAAATTCATAGCATCTCAGGAACCAGGCATCTCAGTTATGTCACTGGACCAGGATGTAGCTAATGGAACCACCCCACCGCCAGGGGTGGGGGGGCAGCACTCAATACTCTACAATTGGTCACAGCCACAGCAGGAAGAAAAGCATTTCTCGATACTCATTAATCTTATTACTGCCCTGAGTTTTAATAGGTGTTAATAGACTTAAAGTGTATATCCCCTTCAAAAAATTTCTCTGTTCAGGCACAGCAGTAGGGTGTTTGCCTTGCACGCAGCTGACCCAGGATGGACACAGGTTCGATCCCCAGCATCCCATATGGTTCCCCGAGCCTGCCAGGGACAATTTCTGAGCTCAGAGCCAGAAGTAACCTCTGAGCGCAATCGGGTGTGGCCCAAAAAACAGACAAACAAAAATATTCTCTGTTCGATTCATGGTCCCTAATGCAGGGGTATTAGGAGTTGAGGCCTTTGAGAGGTATTCGGGTTCAGAGGAGGTCAAGGGGGTGGAGCCCCAAGATAGAATCTGTGCTCTTGCCTCTTGCCAGTGGAAGAGAGAGAGCTGGCTCGAGTTCTTGCTCCACCACTGTGAAGACACACAGTAGCCTGCCAGCCTGGGAAAAGAGTCTCAACAAGAAATCAAATCAAACAGTCTAATGAGCTTCGAATTCCAAGATTTTAGTGCGGTGAGGAGTAAATGTGAGTTGATCTAATAATCAATCCACCCAGGAAGTCTCTGAGAACAAAGTCAGATGTTATCAACAACTGAACCCTCTGTGCAAGCCACAGCCACCCCCTCTACTTTCATGGCTGCTCAGACACCCACGTACTCCCTGCTAACATCCAGGTTACTCGCTCTGAAATGAAGTTTTTTCCGGGGCAGGTGTGGTGGTGCTAGAGGTATGGTGTCTGCCTTGCCAGCGCTAGCCCAGGGTAGACTGCGGTTGGATCCCCCGCCGTCCCATATGGTCCCCCAAGCCAGGAGCAACTTCTGAGCGCATAGCTAGGAGTAACCCCTGAGCGTCACTGGGTGTGGCCCAAAAACCAATAATAATAATAATAATAATAATAATAATAATAATAATAATAATAATAATAATAATAAGTTTTTTCCCATTTGCTAAAGTCATTCATCTTTCAAGACTCGGCAGCAATGTCCCATCTTCTCTAAGCCCTCTTCTTCACTCAGTTCTGCTTTTTTTCAGTAACAGCACTATTAGCCAGGTCTACATGCCAGCCCTCTGTGGCACCATATTCTCACTCCAGGGCAGAAGCCACATTCTCTGTTGCAACGCATCCTAGCCTGGATTCTTGGCTCTACTCAGCATGGCATAAAGCAGGCAGATAATGGGTCACGCAGACATTGTCTTATTTAGAATATGAGGCTTTAGAATTTCCACTACAGATTTAGAATTTATCCATCACTCATGGAAATTTAGAGTTTATTCTGTTCACTCAAGAGAGTAGGTACGGGGCCGGGCGGTGGCGCTAAAGGTAAGGTGCCTGCCTTGCCTGCGCTAGCCTTGGACGGACCGCGGTTCGATCCCCCGGTGTCCCATATGGTCCCCCGAGTCAGGAGCAACTTCTGAGCACATAGCCAGGAGTAACCCCTGAGCGTTACCGGGTGTGGCCCAAAAACCAAAAAAAAAAAAAAAAAGAGTAGGTACAACTCAAAATTGTACCTCAGTATTGTAATACTGGGTCTGACAAGTTCTCTGGTCAGGTCCACATCTGAGTACGCAGGAACAGTAAAAGCAAAAGCAGGATAAACACATGCTCTCTTAACAAAATGGTAAAAAAAAAATAGTTGAGCCCAGATTCACATATCAAGGAGAAGAGAATTGAAGCTATTAAAAAAAAATGAAAATCTAACTGAAGACTGGTCATAAAAGACCTTGAGTTTAAGGGCCTGAGCGACGGCACAGCAGTAGGGCGTTTACCTTGCACATGGCTGACCCAGGGTGGACTGCGGTTCGATCCCCCATTGTCCCATATGGTCCCCCAAGCCAGGAGCAATTTCTGAGTGCAGAGCCAGTATAACCCCTGAGCATCAACGGTTGTGCCCCCCACCCCCAAAAAAAGACCTTAAAGTAGACACTTAAGACGACATGCAGAAAACCACTGTAAAATATTTTAAGGCAAGTAGGAAAAGAATAAAAAGATTTAGGAAGTAGAAAATGGGGGAGATAATGGTGGCGGGAAAGTTGCAATGGAGAAAAGAGGTGTGTATTTTATGGCTGAACCCCAATTACAAACATGTTTGTAACCATTATGCTAAAAGAAATTATATTTAAAAAAAAAATTTTGTAGGGGGGGCCGAAGAGATAGCACGGAGGTAAGGCATTTGCCTTGTATGCAGAAGGACGGTGGTTCGAATCCCGGCATCCCATATGGTCCCCCGAGCCTGCCAGGAGTGATTTCTGAGCGTAGAGCCAGGAGTAACCCCTGAGCGCTGCTGGTGTGACCCAAAAGGAAAAAAAAAAGTTTTAGGAAGAAGCCTCTAGAATGATGAAAGGCTGCAATATATTAGACTGAGGATCAAAAGAGAAGGAACTCAGGGGCCACAGTGATACACAGCGGTTAGGGCATCTGCCTTGTACACAAGCCCAGCATCCCATATGATCCAAAGCCTGCCAGAAGCAATTTCTTTTATTTATTTGTTTTTGTTTTTTTTTTTTGGGGCCACACCAATGGCGCTCAGGGATTACTCCTGGTTCTGCACTCAGAAATCACTCCTGGCAGGCTCTGGGGACCATATGGGATGCCAGGAATCAAGCCTAGGTCTATCCCGGGTTGGCTGCGTGCAAGGCAAATGCCTTACCTCTGTGCTATTGCTCTGGCCCCCAGGAGTAATTTCTCTCTCTCTCTCTCTCTCTCTCTCTCTCTCTCTCTCTCTCTCTCTCTCTCTCTCTCTCTCTCTCTCTCTCTCTCTCTCTCTCTCTCTCTCTCTCTCACACACACACACACACACACACACACACACACAAAGAGAAGGGACCCCCCCCCACACACACACACGCAAAGAGAAGGGACCCAGAAATAATTTACTGGTCCTATCCTGGCAAAAAAGGAAAGAAGCTTTGGTATCAGTGGTAACTCCAACAAAAGGAAAAAACACAGGGGCCAGAGCAGTGGTACAGGTGGTAGGGCGTCTACCTTGCAAGCGCTAACCTAGGACAGACCACGGTTAGATCTAGCATCCCATATATCCACCAAGCCAGTGGGATTTCTGAGCACACAGCCAGGAGTAACCCCTGAGCGTCACCAGGTGTGGCCCAAAAAGAAAAAAAAAAAAACTGAAAAAGAGATCAGTTTAGAACAAAGCGCAGCCCTTGAGGTTCCCAATTATCACCAGGTGTTCGGTTTAACTTTCCCAGCACAAAGGACCCAAGTAGTAAACCCCTGAACAAAAATGGCAAAGTAAACTACAGAGTATAATTTGTAATTGCGTGATAACTGAAGAGACCAATAAAAGAAAGCAAAAAACATACAGTATTTTCCGGCGTATAAGACGACTTTTGAAACCAAAAAAAGTCAACCGAAAATCGGGGTCGTCTTATACGTCGAGTATATCCCGAAAAATGTTTCAATATGCCGCTAAACAAAAATTGTCTGAATATTGCCACAAAACGAATTTTCCAACTCAATCCTATACCAATCACTGCAAGGCTGCTTGGACCGCCTCTCTGACTCAGGCAATCCAAGCAGGCTTTTGATGCATGCAAATGAGACAATATTCTGGACCTGAATCTACACTGTCAAAAACCTGCTCAGATTGGCCAGAGTCAGAGAGGAAGTCTATTCCAGTAGAACCTTTGAACCTTTGCTGTTGTGATTGGCTCACTGTGGTACATGAGCACAGGAACACATGCAGCACAGGAACGTTCTGTCTGATACAGCGAATATAGGCCTAAACCTATGTTTTAACTGCAAAATTAGGGGTCATCTTATACGCCCAGTCGTCTTATACGCTGGCAAATACGGTAAATTCATGTCATTCAAACCCAGAAAGGTGCTTATGCAGTGTCAGCAGAGGGAGCCCAAGAGCAGCCCAGACGTTAACTAACCTCACCCAGTAAAGCACATGGTGCAGAGCAAATAAGCCAAGAAATGACTCATGTTATTGTAGATGAAAATAGAATACGTACAAATTACTAGAAAGAATATTGTTTCTACCTGCCTATTAATATGTCACTCAATGTAATCCTTCCTAATTTTGGAAAGCACTTAAAGGATTACATGATATATGAATACTACACAACACATACAAAAAATGTACTCGGAGGAACGGGCAAGGGCGCATTCACACACACACACACACACACACACACACACAGCTGCTGTGATTAGCCAATGAGAGAGAGAGACAGAGACAGAGAGAGAGAGAGACAGAGAGAGACAGAGAGAGAGAAAGAAGACACTTGCATCACATACTGTGCATGTCACAGTATCACAGCAGCCTCTTCAAAGGGGTGGATGGATATCCAGCTGGCCAAATACAAGACATCATGACCATCAACATAATTGACAGCAATGGATTATGAACCATGAAAAATCAAAATACAAGATCCATATGTGACCATTCATTTTAGAAATCAATTGACATGGTTACAGAGAATTTTGATAGTTGGTTAAACATTATTCTTAGTTGTGTCTGTGAAGCTATTTCTAGAGGAGATGAATATTTGAATTGTAGAGATTATTTTCCCAGCCCCAAATACCCTGGGTAGGCTTCAGCCAATCTGTTGGAGTCCTGACTAGAACAAAACACATTTCTTCTGCCTAATCTTCCATTTGGGATAAGCTGGAAGATGTCTTCTGCCTTTAGACTCAGACTCAAACTTAAATGTATTACCATCAGCTCTCCCTTTGCCAATTGCCAAGTGGATTTTTCATCCATAATCACATAAGCCAATTCCTTTATGATAAATATATATAGTTAGATAAATGTGTGCATTTATATAGGTACAGTTCTACACAGGCAAGATAGATTGATGTTTTTCTTGAAGAAATTTTTTTTAATATTAAAGAGCAAGAACTGTACTTACAACCAGAATGAGTCTTCATGTCCCTGTTCAACCTATTGCCAAATCAATTTTCTGCCTGAGCCTTTAGCTGGGAAAGTCAAAACCATTTAAGAAATCTCATGAGTGCCTCAAATTTTATGAGCAAGACTGGGTTCCAAATTACACACGATGTCACTGTTCCTGCCACTATTATTCTTATGCTGAAGCCAGCCATTAGCACACCAGCAAAGATCTGGCTACTTAGGATTACGTAGAGACTCAGACCATAGAATTTTTCACAGTAAAAATAAAGGTCTGGGCCAGATAGTAAAGCAGGTTAGGGAGCTTGCCTTGCAAGTGACTGACCTAGATTCGATCACTGGCATCCCATATGGTCCTACAAGCACCACCCGGAATGATTCCTGAGCATTACTGATTATGGAGAGACAGAGAGCAGAGAAAGGTTTAAATTAAAATTTTATTTAAAACTTACCTCACATTGATGGATGGATTTTAAAACACACACAGGTAAACATTCTCTAACTAGTGTTTCTCAAATTTAAGCTCCCAAACCACCTAGAGAACATGCTATACCTACAGGGGTATGGAATAGGCTTGAGAGTCTGTCTTTTGGATGCCTTTCAACTGACTGCTGATCTGCTTTAAACAACCGCCATGTCTGCCTTTGAAGAGGCAGATACTTGTCATTGTCCATGACATGAACACTTTCTAAATGTCTGACAAGAAAAGAAAGACTAGCTGAATGGGGTTTGCTTTAGGGGGAAGGTGTGTCATTTTCTAGCTATCATAACAGTGCTCGGTCAACAGTTGAACAGGAGATCCAACTACGTAGTTGTGTGAGAATGGACTATGCCTATTTGCCTGCCTTTTTCAATAGTGACTCAGTGTATGGAGTATAATAATAATAATCAAGAAAGAAAAGTAGGTTAAAAAATCGAAAAGTAGGCTTTGTGATAGGGTTGTCTCTGCAGTGAGATTATTGTAAGAGAAAAGGGTTTCATCCATGCCAAATGTTTCTAATTTGCTGGCTGAGTTTAAAGAGAACTCTAGGGACTAAACGCAGCCACTGTCAGAGACTACAAGAAACATAGGAACAGGCAGACCCAATTTTAAGTTGGAAAAATGTCCACGATGCTTACACAGCAATTCCCAGCAACTAGAAGTTCAGAGGAAACAATTTTATCAAGGGAAAGAGTTTCTGAACAGTGAGCACTTATTTAAAATTAGTATTTGGCCACGATTGTAATCATTAGCAAGCGGAGACCTACCAGCATAATCAAAATATTCAATCACCAAATCAGACACTCAAGTGGTCAAGCTTGCTTTTTTTTTGTTTTGTTTTGTTTTGTTTTGGTTTTGGTTTTTGGGCCACACCCGGTGGTGCTCAGGGGTTACTCCTGGCTGTCTGCTCAGAAATAGCTCCTGGCAGGCACGGGGGACCATATGGGACACCGGGATTCGAACCGACCACCTTTGGTCCTGGATCGGCTGCTTGGAAAGCAAACGCCGCTGTGCTATTTCTTCGGGCCCTCAAGCTTGCTTTTGCACTACAAATTAAGTTGATTTGGTGTGTGTACTGATTAGATTCTGAAAAGGAAAACACATTTTTCTCATACATTTGATTAAGAAATAAGAGCTTAAAACTAAAATGTAAAGCATGGTCTCTGGCTCTGCTGTGATATGGTTATTTCCAAATACAATTTCAGTATTTCCCTTTAAGAGATAAAAGAATATCAGTACTATTAGTAAACATAAAAAGGAAAGATGAAATTCACTGGGTGGCTGAGTCTTCAAAACTGTCTCTAGCTTAAGACTTAAGCCTGTTATTTCCTATTACTATTACTATGAATACTATTATTCCTTACTCACTTTTCTCAGTTTTATAAACTACCACTACCAAATGGGTATTTAACAAAATAACATCAAATGTCATCTGTTCCGGTGAACATTCTCAGGACTAAAAAGTTAGGTTAATTCAAGCTGCAAAAAAAGGAGGGAGTAAAGTAGAAAAATGCTTTCCCTCAATAACAAAATTACGAACATATGTAATTACAATCATGTTGCTCCTGAAAGATGAAGGTAAAAACCACATGTACAATATAAAATTGTACTTGTTGTGCTAAACTACTTACTAATCAACAGATTTCTCTTAGGGTACACACACCTCGGCTACATTTTCCAGCTTCTCTGACAACTATGTGGAAATATGTGATTAAAATCTAGCCAAAAGTAAATTGCATACATGTAACAAGAGGAAGAGATGAAAGACTGCTGTCGAAAGCCACTGAGAGTGTAGGATTTTTACTGTACAAAAATATTTAGTGAAAAAGAATCATTCTTAGGTGTAATTTTTTAAGTTGAAATGATTAAAATGGGTTTTGTTTTTAGGTAAGTTTAGGTGACATGGTTCTAGAAGTATTACTGTTTATACAAATGATTACAAAGTTATAGCAATTTCCTCGCCATGAAACTGCCAAAGACCCTCCATATCATGGATCTTCTGTCACCTTCAAATATGCGATTTTTATTCGGTAAGCGAATAATCGCAAATACTGCGATATTTGAAGGCCGGCCACGGGCCACAAAATGTTGTACGGAGGACCGCAACAACTCGCAGGCTGCGAGTTTGAGACCCCTGGAGCTTAAGTTAGGGGAGGAAACACTACAACAATGACTGAGAAGTGATCACTCTGGACCAGGACAAGGTGCCAAAAGAAGGTAAAGTGACAAGCATGATACCCTATCAGTACCAGTAGTATAAACCACAGTGCCTAAAAAGGGGAGGAACTGAGAAATAGAAAAAGTCTGACATTGAAGCAAGTAGGGGGTGGGAGGAAAACTGGGACATCAGTGGAAGAAGTGTCCACTTCCTGAAAGTCAATCATAAATAAGTCTACCTCAGTAATGCACTGCTATACAATAAAAAAACAATTTTAATACAATTTACTCTATTCTATTTCTCTACTGAAGGGGGCACACATAACATACCCAAGTACTAAAATTGACCTGCTTAGGCTACAGTTTCATAAATATCTTCAAGACAATTGGAGACTGAAGGTATATTTATAGTTGCAAAGTTAGAAATGATGGCATCATGTCAAGTTTCACTTCTAATACAAAGTAGACAATCACCTGAGCAGCTCTAAATTCCACATATGAAGTTACTTTACCTTTTCTTTATTTTGTTTTTACTTCTAGGGTAAGCCATAGCCCAACTGTGCTCAAGAATCACTCCAAGCAGGGCCATGGATTGAATCAGGGTCAGCTGCATGCAAAGCAAGAACCATACCACTATCTCTCCAGCCTCTACTCCCACCCATACTTTTTAAAAATCGTACTGCTTTTGGAGAACAGAGAAATAGTACAATGGTTAGAATACCTGACTCACATGTGGCCAACCCAGGTTTGATTCCTGGCACCCCATTGCATCCCCTATCCCCCACGAGGAGTGATCCCTGAGCACAGAACAAGGAGTAAGCGCTGAGCACTGTCAGGTATACAAAAAGAAAAAACACACACACTGATTTTTGTGTCTATTTCCTTGTAAGAGATGTCACAAATAAAATGCAAAAGTATGATTTACTTTCAAAAACAATTCTAACTTCAAGTGAAGGTGACTCAAAGAAACCAGCTAGTGTTTACTTCTTTTTAAAACCAAACACAAAGTTATCTATTGAATGCAGAAATTGTATAACTCCAAATCCCACACTTGATGCCTTTTTTTTGTTTGTTTTTGACAAAATTCAATGAAAGCTGTCAAGCAAGACAGCAAAGTCATCACTGCACAATAATATAACAAACACTGGCAGCCGCCTCCTCCTCCCTTTCTGCGGCTTTCTAAGAAGACAGGCACAGCTTCCACATCACCATTAGGTGGTGCACTGAACACTAACTGGCGTGTCCCTCCCAACTTAGTGCAATTCCAAATTTAGATCCTTCCTATGAAGATCTGACTCTGGAGAAATCTTCCCTTCAAATTTCTAAAAGGAGAACTGGAAAGCAAAGGGCAGTTATGGCAGAAAAATGTAAAAACACAGAAATACGTTCAGAGGAAAAAAAAATAGCACTCGTCTTATTAAGATTATCATGCTTGGGGCCGGAGTGCTGGCGCAGTGGTAGGGCGTTAGCCTTGCACACACTAACCTAGGACGGACCGAGTTTCAATCCCCTGGCATCCCATATGGTCCCCCAAGCCAGGAGCGATTTCTGAGCGCATAGCAAGGTGTAACCCCTAAGAGTCACTGGGTGTGGCCCCAAAACAAACAAAAATAAATAAATAAATAAGATTGTCGTGCTCATATAAGCACTAACCATTTCTGTTCTGAAAAACGAAGATTTACCTCCTTTACGGGCACTTTTAGGGATCAGAGATATAGCTCAGCAATACAGAACTTGTTTTGCATGCAGGATGCCCTGAATTTAATTCCCCACACCAAAAAAAAATCTTTAAGAGTTTAGTCTGTGTTATGAATAAGCTAAGGAGGGGCTGGAGAGATAGCATGGAGGTAGGGCGTTTGTTTTGCATGCAGAAGGACAGTGGTTCGAATCCCGGCATCCCATATGGTTCCCTGAGCCTGCCAGGAGTGATTTCTGAGCGTAGAGCCATACTAGCTGAGTGCTGGCAGGTCTGACCCCCCAAAAAACAAACTAACAAAAAAAAAAAAAATAAGCTAAGGAGCAGGGGACTGTTTTAGGTTGCATTTCTTATGGAGTCAGATGCTACCTCCTGTGGAATTTCTCAGAGAAGCACTTGCCTTGCATGAAGCTAACCCAAGTTCAACCCCTGGCATCCTATATGGTCCCTAAGCCCATCAAGAGTGATTCTTGTGGGCCCGGAGAGATAGTACAGCGGCGTTTGCCTTGCAAGAAGCCGATCCAGGACCATAGGTGGTTGGTTCGAATCCCGGTGTCCCATATGGTCCCCCGTGCCTGCCAGAAGCTATTTCTGAGCAGACAGCCAGGAGTAACCCCTGAGCACCACTGGGTGTGGCCCAAAAACCAAAAAAAAAAAAAAAAAAAAAAAAAAAAAAAAAGAGTGATTCTTGAGTGCAGGCATAAATAATAGAAGTGAAGGGCAGCTTTAATCTTTAAAATGGCTTGTATTTTGTTTTGCAGCCACACCCTGTAGTGCTCAGGGCTTTCTCCTGGCTCTGTGCTCAGAACATAAGCAGTGCCAGAGATTGGACCTTACTAGATTTTGGGGATCACTAGTTTGCTGGTTTCTCAGGGGTTAAGGGCCCACCCTGAGATGCACCCTGTGGGGTCTCACACTTGCAGTTTTGCACAAGAAATCAGACAAAGTCACAGGAAAGGGTGCATTTTGGCCAAGGGGTGATGAGCAGCTTCTTGAATATACTGAGCCAGCCAAGCTTCTATATTTATGACGCTTTGTCCTTCTACTTTTATTAGCCAGAATTTAACATAAATCGCCTGAGGGTCAGGGTTGATGTTATCAAGGGTATTTGTGCTAATTAACTCAGAAAAGGTGAAAGTAAAAGTTATTTTACAGGTATATGATAAGAGATTCACTGGGTTTTTTACATTTAAAATTTTTCATGGAAACATTCCAATTTATTCCTATTAGCTTTTCTTTTTCTCTAACCATACAAATATTCAAATAAATTTGGGTAGGTTTAAGACCTATTGTAAAAACAGCCCTGGATGGGGCTAGATGATGATGGGATCCCTCAAAGAATAATCAATTTAAAAATAAGGGGCTGAGCAATGGTTCAGGCATTTGGGCATTTGCCTTGCACTCGCTAAGCTAGGACGGACTGCGGTTTGACACCCCCAGCACCCCATATGGTCCCCAAGCCAGGAGCGATTTCTCAGCGCATAGCCAAGAGTGATACCTGAGTGTGACCAGGTGAGTGGTCCCAAAAAAACAAACAAAATAAAAGAGTGGGCCACAGTAACAGTACAGAGACAAGGGCACTTGTAAGTTGGCAATCCCAATTCAATCCCCAGCACTACATAAAGTTCTCCAGCCCTGTGATGTGTGCCCAAAGGCAAAAAAGTAAATTAAATATACTAGGAGTTATTTAAGATGGACAAAAAAAGAACTATCACCATGTCACACAAATCTGAAAAATGTACAGTGTGCCAGGAGACTGGTGTGCATAAAGTAACAGATCCTTCTCTCTTAGGAGAATAAATGGCCTCCTAATTCAAATGAAAGTTACAAGCATATGAAGACCAAGGATGTGAACTGAATGTATTCATAGTAAGCCTTAGTGTTTAACTCAGTAAAAACAGCCATTCATCTGTCAACTCCAAAATAGACCAGCCAAACAAATCCTCTACAATCTCAGGAGCTATAGAAAATGTAATAAAATGATTTCCCCCTAAACTCTATGTTTGCTACCAGTAAGTCCTACTGGGATTACAGTCTCTGTAAAAATGCCTGAAATGAACTCCAAACCCAAAGAGCCCAGAGGAATCCTGCAGCCTGGTGGACTCTAAACTTGCTTTGGTCAATCTTCTGCTCCCTTACACAGTCAGTCTGGTTTACAGAAAGGCTCCAGATGGAATTTTTCTTTGTCTTTACTAAATCAGGTGACAGTCACTGACTTCTTTCAGTTGACACAATGGAATGCTGGATAAGAAGACACAGATTATGTTTTTTAATTATTAGCTATTAGATACCAAAAATGTTATTTTATTGTTATCATTTCTCCTCTTTATATTTCCACTGTACTCTCAATGCCCTGTCTCACTTAGGCCTTTAGGAGAGGAGAATAGAAGCAATGTTATTTTAACTTCACTATCATTTTATAGATATGAAAACTGAAGAGCACGTAAACTATTTAATCTGGCTAACATCCCAGGACTGTGCCCTTGTGAGAACCAGGTATCAGGTCTTGTACTGTAACTTGCATTTTTTCTATCCCAAACTATTGCATCTTAAAACAGAAAATGAGGTTACAACAATTTGGAAGGTATTAGAAAGGAGTAGGGCATTGAGTAAGCAGCAACATTAAGGACTGAACTGATGACCATCAATAGTACCTAACTTCAACAATAATAAGTAATTCAGAGTTAGGTTTGAAGAACCATTATAGCCACTCTGAGAATTCTGACTTTTGCCTAGAAGTGAGCAAAAACATAACAGGCCAGGAGCTAAATGTAGAATTAGAAGGAAATGAAGCATAACCAGCCTCATAGTGAGAACCACCATGAAGGGCCTCTAAGACAGGAGGCATCCTTGAGCTGAAACTCAAGAAACTTAAGGACAGGGGCTGGAGAGATAGCACAGTGGTGAGGCATTTGCCTTGCATGTGGTGGACCCAGGAAGGACCCGGTTCGATTCCCGGCATCCCATGTGGTCCCCCAGCCTGCCAGGGGCGATTTCTGAGTACAGAGCCAGGAGTAACCCTTGAGTGCCATCAGGTGTGGTCCAAACCCAATCAATAATGTTTAAAAAAAAAAAAAGGAAAAGAAACCTAAGGACAATAAAAAAAAAAGGTAAAGGAGAGGAAAAAGTCATTGAAGTGACAACTCTGCTTTGCAGTTAAGTCCCTTTGATGACTTTGGAAGATCAATTTCAGAGGCACAAACAGAGCCAAGACCAGTAAGGAGACCTTTGTGATACCTTGAACAAGATGGGTCCTGGTGGTTTGGGATAAGCTAAAAGATAGACATCAAGGCATGAAATTTTCAGGCTTGATTACATCTTTGTTGACAGAGAAATAAAAGAAGCTGGTCGTAGTAATGCTACCAATGAAAAATGAGAACACATAAGTGAAACAGGTTTAGGGGAAAGCTCATTCTATTTTGATGGAGTTCATGACCCATCCAAGTTGGCATGTTGCATGGGCAGTTGGATTGTGATGTTGATGGCACAGCCAGGGGAATGGATTTACTTCTCCTTTGTAATGAAATAGCAGGCAACTCGAAAGCTGAGAGTGTGTAAGCTCTCTATAGAATACATGCCAGGGTGACTGGGAGACCTGTGCATTCAACATGACAGGGACAGAAAAATGACCCTGTGGGCAGAGAAACCTTGTTCTGCTAAAAGGCAGAAGAAAAGAAGTTCTTGAGAATGGAAAGGCCTAAATATCTCCTATCTCCAACAAGTTACCAACTTACAGAGGATCAATCACTTGTGCAAGGGGCCCATGTTCTCCTCTGTTTTAAGTAGCTGAGCAGTCTAGTACCTTGTACTTAACAGAGTAATAACCCAAAATGAAACAGAAAGGCACAAGTTCCCTTTTTCTGCAGCCTAGGGACTATCCCTTAGCCTATACTGCCCTGTGGGCCAACCACTAGGTCACTGTGACAATTCAAATTTGACCATAAAAGGATGCAAAAGCTAATGCAGGTAAAACGATTGACACTTCCAGAGGAAGACCATCAACTCACTCCTCAAATTAGATACCGTGCCCTTTTATTATGGAAGGGAGTAAGAACTAGTACTCATGTCCAGTGGGGGGAGGGTGTTCACTTGTGGGATGTCTCCTCCTTTCAATAAACTGTGTTAGGACATGACTAGCCCAATCATAAATTCTTTTTCTTTTTTTTTGGTTTTTGGGTCACACCTGGCGGTGCTCAGGGGTTACTCCTGGCTATCTGCTCAGAAATAGCTCCTGGCAGGCACGGGGGACCATATGGGACACCGGGATTCGAACCAACCACCTTTGGTCCTGGATCGGCTGCTTGCAAGGCAAACGCCGCTGTGCTATCTCTCTGGGCACATAAATTCTTATTCAAATAGCCCTAAGGACCTGCTCTTGCTCCAGAAAATAGGAGAACAGAGAAATTAAGAGTCTTTACTGATCCAGTCAAATGGAATATAGGTGGTCAGAGGGACAGGCCAGAGTAGAATTCAATACCTGGAAAAGAATTAACAAGTGTTCGATACAACAGAAATACACAGTGGAATGGGGACATTAAAAGTAAAGGTAGCTGGTGGTAACTAATAATGTCATTCCAGGGCCAGCGCGCCACAAAACTGGTGGAAAGAGGAACCTCATTATATGAGTGGAACATGATAGAAAGGTAAGAAATAAAGACTCAGCAAATGACTTTCACCGTGGGAAATCATGCAAGAGAAAGAGAGAATCTTTGCAAAGACACCAAACTGACTGCAGTTCAGGTCTCCCGGTATTTGGGTAGGCATCACAGGACTGTGGGGGTGAGTGGGGACCACCTTGCCCCCCTCTACCTTCTCATACTTCTGGAAGATCTAGCAGCCATGACCACTCTTCAAAGCCACCGCCATATCAGTCACAGAGTTTGAAATTTCTGGACCAAGCGGACACAAATTTTTTAATTGGGAGTGAATGAGAATCTGGGAGCAATGGTGGAGGGAATTTTACACTGGTGTTGGAACATGGAATGGCAAAAATAAATGTTTTATGAGCAACCATGTAAAGCATGGTGTTTAAATAAATAAAAATTTTAAAGCACTGAAAAGGTCAAAAAAGAAAAAGAGAGAAGGGAAAACAATGGTAGTTAGTTCTTATAATGTCTTATAGACAATATCTGGGTTCTCAACCCAGCCCAAACATCAGCTCTTTTGTTAAAAAGTTTCCCTGGTATTTAGTGCAACTGAGTCAAAAAACACTGAACTCGGGCCCAGAGAGATAGCACAGCGGTGTTTGCCTTGCAAGCAGCCGATCCAGGGCCTAAGGTGGTTGGTTCGAATCCCGGTGTCCCATATGGTCCCCTGTGCCTGCCAGGAGCTATTTCTGAGCAGACAGCCCGGAGTAACCCCTGAGCACTGCGGGGTGTGGCCCAAAAAACAAAAAAAAACAAACAAACAAACAAAAAAACAACACTGAACTCTGAGGTGATCACTTATCTAGACAGAAAGAGGGGCTGGAGTGGTGGTGCAGGCAGTAGGGCATTTGTCTTGCACATGCCCTGGGCACCATGGGCTGAACTGCATTCATGCTCTGTTGTCTTTTTTTGTTTGGTTGTTTTTGGTTCATGCTCGGCAATGCTCAAAAATTACTCCCGGCAGACTTGGAGAATCATATGGGATCCCAGGGATCAAACCTGGGTTGACCGCAAGCAAGGCAAAGATGCATGTGCTAGGGTGCTATGGCTCCAATCCCTGAAGTGTATGCTTTGCATGCAGGAGCCTTGGATTCAATTCTCCATCACTTAGCTCAGTAAAAGTGGCCCCCCAAGCACTGTGCCAGAGGTAATCATAGCACTGAGCTGGGTGTAACGCAAACAATATATAAATAGATAAATAAATTCCTACTTTGGGGCCAGAAAGATAATTCAAAGATCTAAAGCACACATGTGATATGCAGAGTCCCAGGCTGGATGTCTCATACCATACAGTCTCTCATGCCCAGCAATGTGCAAACCAGCTCTTCCAAGAAAGGCCTCCCCGCAAAAAAGGATTTCTAATAACATTTAAAACTGACTGTGTTTCATCTAATCGTAGACATCACTGACTACAGCATATTCCAGATTTGAGAATTTAAAAATTCACTTTTTATAACCATTCATTTCCATTGTGTCATCCAAATATAAGATTCCATGCCATTTTAGCTTAAGGATGTAAGAATGACTGAACTGATTAAAATTTAAATAGGAATATGGTAATTCAGTAACCAAAGTACAACATTTGTGAAGATATGCTGTCTCTAGGGTGATGATTCAAATATCTGCCTAAAAATCAATGATGGCTATAGAGTCAGTTTAGCCATCAAACCCTGCCCAATTACCACTACCCAGAGCCCACATGATTATGAATACTCACCACTGACTATCCAGGCACATACATTCAGTCATGAGATAAGCACTAATAAGCAGACCATTACCATGCCACATTACAGCTAAGCTGAGATAAGAACAGATTATCATAGATAAACTACAAGAAAAATCAAACATCCACACTCTATAAGTGGTTTCATTTAGCATTTGCATTTTATTTCATTAAAGCCAGTCTGATGTTTATTCTTTTGCTCTAATTAATTTCTGGAAATATAAAAACAAATTTGTATTCAACCCCAAGGCCATTACTTTTGTACTATTTTTGAGAAAAGGATTAAATCTACCTCAAATCCACCATCATTTATTTGGAGTTTTATTCTTCTCTTTCAAAAATGGAAGATTTTCTCTGGCTTTAGCTTGCTTTTATTTTATTTAAGAATTATGGGCCCGGAGAGATAGCACAGCAGCGTTTGCCTTGTAAGCAGCCAATCCAGGACCAAAGGTGGTTGGTTCGAATCCCGGTGTTCCATATGGTCCCCTGTGCCTACCAAGAGCTATTTCTGAGCAGACAGCCAGGAGTATCCCCTGAGCAACGCCGGGTGTGGCCCAAAAACAAAAACAAAACAAAAACAAAAACAAAAACAAAAAAAAATCCCGGTGTCCCATATGGTCCCCTGTGCCTGCCAGGAGCTATTTCTGAGCAGACAGCAAGAATTGTTAGGTTGGGGCCGGCATGGTGGCGCTAGAGGTAAGGTGCCTGCCTTGCCTGTGCTAGCCTAGGACGGACCTAGGTTCGATCCCCCCGTGTCCCATATGGTCCCCCAAGCCAGGCGCAATTTCTGAGCTCATAACCAGGAGTAACCCCTGAGCATCACCGGGTGTGGCCCAAAAACAAAAAACAAACAAACAAAAAAGAATTGTTAGGTTGAGGCTGGAGAAACAGTACTATAGGTAGGGCACTTGCCTTGCACAACGCTGTCCCAGGTTTGATCCCTGCAACCATATATGGTTCCTTAAGCAGAGCCAGGAGTCATCCCTAAGCATACAGCCAGGAGTGACCCCTGAGCACTACCAGGAACCATCATCTCCCACTATAACAAAAAAGAATTCAGATTTTACTTATTTTTTCCCCAGGCAACCTATGGAATTTAAACAGCCCTGTTTCTCTTACTGAACAAATAAAATATTGGGCCAAAGAGATAGTGGAAGGAATTAGATAATGCCTTGCATAGAAATAACTGGTTCAATCCCCAACACAGAATATGGTCCCCAAACCTCACCTAAACCAGAAATAAATTCTGAGCACAATCTGATGTGATCCAAATGCATCCGCAACAATTAATAAGAAATGAGTTATGGGGCCGGGAAGGTGGCACTAGAGGTAAGGTGTCTGCCTTACAAGCGCTAACCAAGGAACAGACTGCGGTTCGATCCCCCGGCGTCCCATATGGTCCCCCAAGCCAGGGGCGATTTCTGAGCACATAGCCAGGAGTAACCCCTGAGCGTCAAACGGGTGTGGCCCAAAAACCAAAAAAAAAAAAAAAAAAAAAAAAAAAGAAATGAGTTAAACCTTCTGCTTTATAGACAAAGATTATAACTTTGCTTTTAAATCACTCAGATCAAGGGACCACTTGTCTTGCACTACTGGGGTGCCCTCACACAAGAGATAGGGGCATAGTCTGGATTACATGCCATCCAGCAAACATATGTGTGCACCACAGTTCTCTGACCACCCCCAAACTGAAACCAGAATGGGTGAGCACCACTACTAAAGGAAAAGACCACAAGCAAGCAGGATTGTGATACTTGTCGATAGCAAACAGTGTCATCAGAAGCAAAGAAAGGGGCAAAGAAATAAAGAATTACACTGACAACTATCATATAAATGTTAATAAATGAGAGAATTAGAATGCCTGTCTCAAATACAGGGAGTGGCGGGGGGGGGGGGGGGGAATGGGGGACATTGGGGATGGGAATGTTGCACGGGTGAAGGGGGGTGTTCTTTATATGACTGAAATCCAACTATAATCATGTCTGTAATCAAGGGGCTTAAATATATAAAATAAAGGGCCCGGAGAGATAGCACAGCGGCGTTTGCCTTGCAAGCAGCCAATCCAGGACCAAAGGTGGTTGGTTCAAATCCCGGTGTCCCATATGGTCCCCCGTGTCTGCCAGGAGCTATTTCTGAGCAGACAGCCAGGAGTAACCCCTGAGCACTGCCGGGTGTGGCCCAAAAACCAAAAAAAAAAAAAAAAAAAAGAAGGGCCCGGAGAGATAGCACAGCGGTGTTTGCCTTGCAAGCAGCCTATCCAGAACCTAAGGTGGTTGGTTCGAATCCCGGTGTCCCATATGGTCCTCCGTGCCTGCCAGGAGCTATTTCTGAGCAGACAGCCAGGAATAATCCCTGAGCAATGCCGGGTGTGGCCCAAAAACCAAAAAAAAAAAAAAAAAAAAAAGAAAAAGAAAAAAAAAGATATAAAATAAAAAAATAATAACATACAAAAAAAGAACAATTTGAAAAACAGAGAAATTTTGTTGCATTAACCACTGAAATTTTGATGCTGTAACCTGAAAAATGCAGGTCTCTTGTGATATCTAGAAATGTTAACCTTTAACATACCAAGAAATTCTCATACTCTGAAAAATAAGATTAGGAGATCAAGGAAGTTAACAGGAATGATTTTTTTTATTTTTCATTTGATACTCATCTATGCTTTTTGTTATTGTCGATTTATATTTACTAAAAAGGGCTTCATGACAATCAGTAAGACAGTGAAAGTGCCAATGGTTATTTTGAAACTGTCAGCTATCAATAATATCAGGTTATCTTGATACATTCCTGGGTAAACAGAGAAGCAATGACTTAATTTATCATGTCCTACAATACTTCAATTCTTATTATTTCATTTGGAACCTATTCATTTTATGTACTTTCGTTTGTTTGTTTATTTGTTTGTTTGCTTTTGGCTGGCAGCCAGAGGTGATCAGGGGTTACTCCAGGCTCTGTGCTCAGAAATTGCTCCTGGCAGGCCTGGGGATCCACCCATCGTCTGTCCTGGATTGGCTGCGTGCCAGACAAACACCCTACCACTGCGCTATCTCTCTGGCTCCTTATATACATATTAACTCAAGAATTTACAAATAAAAAATTTAACCTTTAGCCTTTAGTTTAGCTTTCTCTTTTCTTTATGCATAGGAAGAACACGTCATGCCTGGTCATGGACAATTCTTATTCCCATAAGCAAAATAGTTGACTGAATTTCAGCAATGTTCCACTTCTTCTACCTTACATGCAAAGATAAGGTGTAGCATAAAATTTCTTAAATTATTCATCAAAATTTTCACAAATGTTAAGAGTTACTTCCCCTTTTTATGTTTTATAATTTTTCAAAATCCCTTTTTGCATCCAGAGTTTTTTTTGTTTTTGGTTTTTTGGTTTTCGGGTCACACCCGGAAGCGCTCAGGGGTTTCTCCTGGCTCTATGCTCAGAAAATTGCTCCTGTCAGGCTGGGAGGTGGGGGGCCATAAGGGATGCCGGAATTCGAACCACAGTCGTTCGCATGGAAGGCAAAGGCCTTACCTCCATGCTGTCTCTCTGACCCCACATCCAGAGTTTTAGAAAGTAAAGATAGTAAGATACTACCAGAATGACTTTAACATCTTTTAAACAGAAGATAAATTTTGGTTGAAAAATTCCTTATTGTTGTTGTTTTTGGTTTTTGTTTGGTTGTTTTGTTTTTTTTGGGTCACACCCAGAAGTGCTCTGGGGTTACTCCTGGCTCTAACTCAGAAATTGCTCCTGGAAGGCTCAGAGGACCATATGGGATACTGGGAATTGAACCCTGGTCCATCCCGGGTCTACCATGTGCAAGGCAAACTCCCTACCGCTGTGCACTGTGCTCACTCCAGTCCAGACCCAAGTCCAAGTCATTTCAAACACTGCAGAACCCAAGCATCCCTGGGTTTATCTCACTGACCCATAAATCTAATTGGCTGCAAACAACTGGGACGGAAGCCATAAGGGGCACTGTTCGGGAGCCAGCCTTAGAGTAAAGTCACATAAGCATAGAGCTTATTTTAAAGTATATTCAATGGTGTGTTAAATAGCATATACCCATCATATTTGTGTTTAAAACTTAAGCCTCATCAAATGTTACCAACATCTTATTTGAACTGGGGGCCAGAGTTATGGTTCAGATAGTGAAGTTTATGCCTAGTCCTGAATTCTCTCCTCCAGAGAGCACTCTCAGCGGTGGCCCGGCACCCTTTAGCACCACCAGTTCTAGCCCACATAATAATTTAAATAAACTAAAATATTATTTGAAGAAGCAACTTCCATGCTTTAGAAACATTATCAGCCAGCTAGAAATGTTAACACTGGGACTGTTTGGTTAAGTTCAACCCAAGCACTCAACTCACTCAACTCAACGCACTAGCCTGGGGGGGAAGGGGGTGCTACTGTTATTTTATTCTCCACTCTAGCCCATCTTTAAGAAGCTGAATTTACAGTTCATAGTTTGCATAGTCCACTTTTCACCTCCTTTCGCAGCTGGGAGGGTTGGCAAAAGCAGCAGAAAGCCCTTCACAGATCCCCATGCTCTTGTGACATTTCTAAATGTTTACCACGGATAAGAGCTTGGTGTCCTGTGACATTTCATGCTCTGAAGAGGACAAGTGATTAAGCCTTAAGGGTGCTCAAACCAGACTGCCTCCACCTAGGGTAAAGGAGGCAAGAGTGTCTTCTAAGAGGAAGACAAGATGGACAGCGAATATGGGCATGGAACAGGTGCACAAGTTTGGAATAGATGTAGGTGGCAAGGATTAGATCAGTGGCCCAAAGGAAGAAGTCTATACCAAAGAATCTTTTTTCTGATCCTTCTGTCCTTGTTTCCTGTCCTACAAGTTGTCCGCCAAGTCTTGTGCTGTGCCCTCTCACCATCCACTCATCCAGTTCTTTCCACATCAGTTCTGCATCTCAGGGCTGAAATATTTGAGAGTATTTTTCCAAAGCAGTACTGAACTCTCAGGATTTTCCATGTCTCCTTCCCTCCTGCTAGTTGTTCTTGCCTATAGCAGGAATTTTTTTTTTTTTTTTTTTTTTTTGTGGTTTTTGGGTCACACCCGGCAGTGCTCAGGGGTTACTTCTGGCTCCACGCTCAGAAATCGCTCCTGGCAGGCACAGGGGACCATATGGGACGCCGGGATTCGAACCGATGACCTTCTACATGAAAGGCAAATGCCTTACCTCCATGCTATCTCTCCGGCCCCTAGAGCAGGATTTTTTTTTGGGGGGGGGCCACACCCGGCAGTGCTCAGGGGTTACTCCTGGCTGTCTGCTCAGAAATAGCTCCTGGCAGGCACCGGGGACCATATGAGACACCGGGATTTCAACCAACCACTTTTGGTCCTGGATTGGCTGCTTGCAAGGCAAACACCACTGTGCTATCTCTCCGGGCCCCTAGAGCAGGATTTTTTAAATGATTCTCTTTATATGGAGATGGACAATGTAAAGTCTTAGTTCACACATACAAGTTAAGGCATAAAGTAACATTTTATAGTTACTAGTAAAAAGTATTTTACTAGGGGTCAGAATGATAGCACAGTGGTAGGGCCTTGGCCTTGCACGCGACTGACCCAGGACAAACCTGGGTTCGATTTTTGGTATCCCATATGGTCCCCCAAGCCACGAGCAATTTCTGAGCACATAGCCAGGAGTAACCCCTGAGCGTTACTGGGTGTGGCCCAAAAAACAAAAACAAAAACAAAAAGTATTTTATTAGTAAAATACAGAGCAGGGCCCTGGAATATAAAATAAATGTGTCTCAAAAATAAAAGTGTCTCATACATTTGAACCCTGGTATAATGCTCCCTCACAAAAGGTCCCTAAAGCCTATTGTGACCTATTTTTGTCACCTATTGCAGTGTACAGATGCAGCTCTGATGGCCCTGAGAAAGCTGAGGTGTGGCTCTGAGGCAATCAGTACTGCCAAGTTGTCCAGATGGGCACCACAAGGCCCATCTTGCCAGGAACCAACACCCAAAGAGGCCCCTGTATCTCCCTCCTCTCCTGAGAAGCCCAAAGAAGGGAACAAAGCAAAACAAAATAGAGGCAGAGCAACCAAACACCAGTCTGCTTCTACAGGAGTTATTTTTGTTCTTTTTTTCTTTTTTAAGTTTTCACATAGCAATTTAAAATACTGTTTCTGATAGGGACATACAAAACGCATAACCACCTTTCAGCACCACCTGGGTGAGGGTTAAGTGCTTCCTCTCACCACAGTCATTGTCCCCTCCATGTCCTATCCCCTAGCACCTTCGGATGGCATGTTTTCTCTTTTGTACTAGTCCTCATTTTCTTCGTCTTTGGGCATTTGTTTTCCCACAATTATGTCTTTTTTTTTTTTTTTAAATCCTGCAGATGAGAGAGAAGATTCTGTGTCAGTCTCTCTCCTTCTAATTTCACTCAATAGGATACTCTCTAGGTTTCTCCATTTGTCAACCAATTGAATGACTATCTTTTCTTATGGCCAATTAATATTTTATTGTATATATGTATTAGTTTCTTTATCCAGTCATCTATTCTTGGACACTTGGATTGTTTCCAAATTTAAGCTACTGTGAATAGAGCTACAAGAAATACAGAGATGTAAATATCTTTTCTCTGTTTTGTTTTGGGGGCCTTGGAATATATTCCAAGAAGTGAAGTTGGTAAATCAATTTCTCAATTTCTAGATTTTCAGGAATGTCCACGTTGTATTTCAAAAGAACTGGACTAATCAGCATTACCACCAGCAGTGAATGAGAGTACACTTCCCCCTGCATCCATACCAGCAATGGTTGTTCTTGTTCTTTGGGATGTGTGCCAGTCTCTGTGGTATGGATAATATCTCATTGTTGTTTTGATTTACATCTCCTGATGATACGTAATGCAGAGTGTTTTTCTTGTGCCTTTTAGCCATTTGTATTTCTTCTTAGTGGAAGTTTCTGTTCTTCCATTTCTGAATGGGGTAAACATTTTTTTTTGTAAAGTTGTGTCTTAAATTTATCTTTAATATAAACCCCTTATCCGATAAGTGTTTGATGAATAATTTCTCCCATTCTGGGGGCAGTCTCTATTTTATCCATCGTTTCCCTTGAGATGAAGACGCTTCTTAACTTAATGAAGTTCCATTTATTAATCTTTGCTTCTACTTGGTCATTCTTAAAAATGCATTTAGCTTCAATATCAGAGAGTTCTACCTATGTTTTGCTCTATAAACCTTATGAATTCAGGTCTGTTATCAAGGTCTTTAATTTAAAGACCTATTATCAGGTCTTTAATTTAATTTTTTTTTCTTGGTTTTTGGGCCACACCCAGCAGAGCTCAGAGGTTACAGCTGGCTTGGGGTCCAAATGGGATGCCTGGGATCAAACCCGGGTCCATCCTGGGTCATCTGCAGGCAAGGCAAATGTTTTACCACTGTGCTATAGCTTCGGCCCTTTAACTCATTTTTATTGGTTTGGACTTGAGAAGTTATAAGTGTACAAGAATTAATCCATTTCTTCTAGTTCTCTTGTTTCATAACATAAAGATTCTCAAAGCAACCTCTGATGATTGTTTAAATTCCTGTGGTGTATTGTGATGTTCCCCCTTTCATTTCTGATTCACTTTATTAGGGTTTTCTCTCACTCTTTCTTTATGACTCTTCCTAAGACTTATCAATCCTGTTTATTTTTTTTCCAAAGAACCACTCTTCGTTTCTTTGACCTTTTGAATTCACTTTTTTCGATTCCAGTTTTGCTCTGAGTTTTATGATTTCCTTCCCCTGCCTGCTTTGTGGTCCTTTTGTTCCATTGTAACTTTGAGCTTATTAAGGATCAAAAGCATTTTGACCCTGAAGTCCTTTTCAGATGGATTATATAGGTTGTTACTGAATAAGTTCTCAGGATTACAATCTTTGCCCAGTATCTGTGGGGGGGTTCTGCACTGCTTAATCATGGTTCTTTCTTTTTGTAGTCTGGGGGTGTTTTTTTCCACTGGACTTTCAGTGCCTCCTTACTGCCAGGAAGATCTCTAGGGGAACTCTACTGAGGAAGAGATATTATCTTGCTGCCAAATTGGAACTACCACTTGAAAAACTGGTGATTACTGACTTCTGATCTCTGACCTTTGGGTGGAGCAGATTGCACAGTGCAGCTGCTCTGTGTTTAGTGGGCCTCTCTGATCTTCTTTAGGGTTGCAGGGGAGAGAATAGCTTCCAATTGCTGAACGTTTATGCTTAAAAAAAAAAAAAAAAAGTTCTGTCCAAGAGAGATCTGAAGAGAAACTAATTTACACAGAAGTCCCTTCAGATTCCCAAGTTTGGAGAATTGTTTTCACTTTTCCACCTACACATAGAATGTCTTCTGGAAACTGTTCAAGGTACTGTGGGATGGGATTATAGTTATAGAATGACACTTAAAGCATAACCCTTGTAAGATCACCTAAGAGAGTATAGACCAATGAGAAGTGTACCAAGGAGAAAGTATCATGTTAAGAAGTTGAGGAAGAACCAGCTAGAAGTTTATAAAGATCTTCAAAATGGCTCCCCTGCTAAATGACACAGGATAGTCAATCAATGATTCCATCCTGCTTGACTAATATTTTCTTTTGCTTTTATTCATTATTCTGATAAATCTGTTAATAACAGAATATGTATTTCATAGAAAACACCTCGCGCAGTTTCTGCCCTCCAATACAAAAGTGAATACAAACCCTCTTTCATATTCTTCTCATGGGATCCTCTTCCATTCCCTTCATGAGATCACTAAGTTCCCTAACTATCCAAACCTGAAACCCATGGAGCAAACCCAGCTGAATTTTCCATTTAATGAGCAGTGCAAATGACTGTGTGGTGAGCACTCTTGGGACTCCTCTAAATAGCTAAGACTCTTCACACACTCAACTGCACCGAGATATGGCCACATACTGTCTTCCTTGGGTCTTCCTGTATCACTGTCTAAGAGAAGACATACTTGATTCTGAAAGATAAGGAAACAAGTGCCTAATCACAGCCAGCCATCCCCTAACAGCTGGTCTATGTGGCAACAGTCAATATATACCATATGGTGCAAGACCAGTTCTACCTGAGAATGGCTTTTGTTAGAGTTCAGATAAAAGGCAATTAAGCATCTAGCTTTAAAGATAGTTGCAAGAATCAAAAGCTAGTACAATAGTTAGGGTATATGCCTAGAATATAACTATACCATATGGGTGCCTTGAACATTTCCAATGTGGACCTGGATTACTAGGGTAGCCCCAGCACTGCAGATACTGCAGTATCACATCCTTGGGCCTGTGAACCAAATATAAGACCAGTTGCCCAATGTTGGAAGGCAATAAAATGATATGCATGATACCCCATTGGTAACAATATTGCAAACCATAGTAGCTAAAAGGAAAAATAGGATAGAGGGAGAAAAAGAAGAAAAATGTCTGCCAGAGAGGTTGACAAGGGGGAGGATTGGGCAGGGCAGGAAGGAAACTAAGGACATTGGCGGTAGGAGATGTGTATGGGTGCACATGGTGAAGAGACTGTTGGGCATCGTATGACTGAAACTCAATCATAAACAACTTCATAATTATGTATCTCATTGTAATTCAATTAAAAAAAAAACAGTTGCCCTAGAATTGCCAATGGGGCTGCTGGACCTTCTGAGCACTACTTGGGAGGTCCCCATAAAAATACTTGTAGAATTGGAGAAAAAAAGGATACAAACTCCAGTTCTAGCTGGTTGAAATGTTGAAACGTAAAACTCCTGAACCTCAAGTCGCTCATTAATCAAAATGGGGTCTCACATAGCTGCCATGAAGATGAATCTACATTTACAAGTCAGCCAGAGCACAGTAGATGTTTTACAGTGGATGGCTGAATTATGTTTATTATTGTTTATAAAGAGTCAGCCCTATGGGAAAATTGTTTTACTGATTTTTTATTGAGACCAATGTGAATTACAAGTCTTTCACAGTTATATTTAAGGTACACAGTGAGAGTGAATAATGGCCGTTCCCACCACAAGTATTAACCTCCCTCCACGACTGTTCCCAGCATGTATACTTCCACTCTTAACTCCCTGGACTGCTGGTGGAAGAGGTCCCTTTTGTGTACAGCTTATTGTAGTTTGGGTCTCTTGATTCTATTGTCATTGACTTTGGTTGGGTATTTAGGTCTGATCATTTTTTATTTCCACTCAATGCTCATGAGACTGTTTTGTCCCTGGTACCATCCACTTTTTTTTTTCTATTTATAGAAAAACATAGAAACATGAGGCAGAACAAGACAATTCAAGTTGTATGGTTCTGTTAAAAAGAAATAAGAAATAAAAAAAAATAAAGTGGGCAGGAGCCCCTGTCTAGAAGCTATAAATATAAATTATAAATTTTAAAAAGGGGGGGCTGGTATGGCGAGGGTTTTTTGTTGTTGTTGTTTTTGGGGGGGTTGCATAGGTACTGTAAGTATTGGGGGAAATTAGAAAGGAAATTCCCTTGGCCTAAGAGATACAGGGCATCTCGAGACACTGTTGAAGCATACTGTCATGAGACCAACTACAGGCTCCAAACATGTTCATTGTCAAACCCCAGAATCTTTCTTTATGGTGCCAGGAAATGTTCTGCTCAGTTGTGGTTGTCAAAGTCAGTCCTCTGTAGTTAAAGATCTTAGTTTTTGCACAGATCCTAAGTCAAAGTCTAGGATAGAGTCTGTCTTTATGGTTTCAGGAAACGCTCTGCTTGTGGCAATTGTTGTAGTGAGTCTTCTGTATTTAGTGATCTTGGTTTTTGCACAAATCAAAGGATAGAGTGTATTCTGACTTCATATCATGGTTAAATGATGAGGTAGGGCAACCTGTTGCTGTTTCTTCGTCAACAGGATGTCGTACGAACCTACCCTGGGCTATTTGGTGCCAAAGCAGTATTAGGGACTCCCCAGGGAGGAGAAAGTTTAATTCCTGTTGTTGCTGCAGGGAACTATGCCAGTTCTAAGGTTGGGATCTGGGGTTCCCTATGGGAAAATATATTTGTAAAGCCTCCTCTATACTGCCACAATACAACATTCATGAACACAGACACTGGTACTCCTGGTCTTAATAATATACCATCATGAAGAGGGGAGCAGAAGAGGAGAAGGACATAGTAAAGTCCAACCAAAAGAAATTTGAGGATTTGCCACCCAATTGACTAGGAAATAAAGAGGTTTCTAACTAAAATAACTTCAGGAAAAAGTACCTTACAGAGACCAAATGCCATGCCACATGTGGATGTATAGCAATAGAACAAAGTATTATGAGGAGAAATGGGAGTCAAGAAATGACCCAGGGAGCTCTTTACCCTTAGTAATTAAAATTAGTTACCAGAGGGGTTCCTAAGCTTCGTTGAATTCTGATTTCTTATTTTTCAGATCCTAGCTGTTAAAGTAGCTATAACACTCTAAACCTGATGCAAGAGGAAGACCTATTCATTCCTAAAGAGAATTCAAATGTTAGCTCTCACACCTACTAGCTCTGTGACCTCAGACAGGTCACTTGATCTCTCTCCACTTCACTTCTCTATTTAGGAAACTACCTAGTCATCATAGATCACTTGGTTAACTGTTAATAGAAATAAACATGACATTCACAAGTATTGGTCTTCAATGTCCAAATAGATTTGTTTACTTTTCTTCCATGTTCTATCGAACACTAGCATAAAGTACAGAACACAGGCAAATAAGGACTGCATACCCGCTTGTCATAAAAGTACCGCACGCTGATTGTACCACTGGAACTCCATACCCTCTCTGTCAGACCCTGACAGTTTCCAGGGCTGGCAAGAAGACACACCAGAGCCATCCCTGGTCACATTTATATGAAGAACTGCAAGATGGACACCTAACCCTGTTCCAAATTTAAAATTGAAACTATTATTATCCATCTTCCCTCCAAATATTATCTCCAACACTTTCTACTAAGACCACTAGATTTCCAACTTTTTTCATTAGTCCACCAGTTCAAGCAGAGTACTATCTTTCTTTCACCTTCTCCTCAATTTTTTCTTTTTTTTTTTTTTTTTTTTCGGTTTTTGGGCCACACCCGGCAGTGCTCAGGGGTTACTCCTGGCTGCCTGCTCAGAAATAGCTCCTGGCAGGCACGGGGGACCATATGAGACACTGGGATTCGAACCAATCACCTTAGGTCCTGGATCAGGCTGCTTGCAAGGCAAATGCCACTGTGCTATCTCTCCAGGCCCCATTTTTTTCTTCTTGACCCACCCTCTTAGAACTAGTCCCAATTCTTTTTTTGTTTTTTGTTTGTTTGTTTGTTTGGTTTTGTTTTGGAGCCACACTTGGTAAAGCTCAGGGGTTACTCCTGGCTATGCACTCAGAAATCGCTCCTGGCTTGGGGACCATATGGGACATCAGGGGATCAAACTGTGGTCTATCGTAGTCTAGCATGCGAAAGGCAGATGCCTTACCACATGTGCCACTGCTCCAGCCCCAGAACTAGTCCCAATTCTAAGTGAACTGCTTATTAAAAATGTGCTGTCAGTCAGGACCATAATAATGGGGGCAGTGGTCCAGACAACAGACTGGACTGAGGGGAGTCTCCCCCTCTTACCTGGAACTATTGCAATGATACTGTTTTAGACCAATATAGTTGCAATATCGGGGACTGAATGGGACGTGGTTTTGTGTATCAACGGACTGACCCCCTGTGTGTTTGCCATGCTTTTGCAAACCCAGATGACTTTTGCATCATGGTGATTCTCCTACCCCAGGTGTCATGCCTGGCAGGAGAGGGAGGGTGAGAACAAGTTGAACTCTCCCATCAAGTGCAAACTAATCAGGATGCCTGCTAAAGTTGCTCTCTAGAACAGGTGGGGACTAGATCTAGGCTCTGGGGGAACAATGTTTCTCTGCTAACAAGTCAGGTGTTACCCATGAGACACTAAAGCAGGTGAAGGCTAGTTTGCAGGAGCAGGAAAGACAATAGAAAGACTGCCACCTGCTATGAACCTGGAAAACCTCCCTGATTAAGATGCTTGTGATAAGGTCCCAGTATGTGCCCACAAGTAGGGACAAGGATGAGAAACCTCAAGAAGAATCAAAGATTTGCCTCAGGTCCATAAGAAGAGGAGAGAATGTTGGGACCTGGGTTCTGAAAAATGAGGGACACCATTGTGTAAAGGTCACATGGCAGGCTTCTTCTCGGGTTGTGAGCAGGGAGAGATGTCATTTTATGAAAACCACATGGCATAAACCACATGCTAGGTCTTCACAAGCCTATTTCCATAGACAACGCCCCAGTGGCCATTCTAGGTAGCCTATCAGAGAAGGACAAGGGGGCCACTCATTTTAGAGATCATTAGAAAGCTAGATCCTCCCTATATTCTTTTCCTATATAATCTTCCTCATGACCCTGAGAGGACTCAGCTGCTTCAGGAGGTTGCCCAGGCTGGCCAGTGTGGGGGCCTTTTTGGCAGATGGATTAAAGTATTTATCTTTAAAAATAAATTTTAAAAAAGTGCTGCCAGGGTCAGAGAGATAGTACAACAGGCAGGGTACTTTCCTTGCATGCAGCTGACCTGTGCTTGCCTCTCTGGTTTACCATCCAGGGTCCAGGAATTGTTCTGCAGCTTAGAATGCTTCCTTTGCAAGCATTAGACAAGTTGGATCTCAAGTGCCACCACATGCACAAAAGCACAGTCCAACAACTCTGCTGCCTTTGATTGCAGGACTTGTAGCTTCAATGCAACCACAGCCTTGAGTGTGTAACCACTACAGCAGAAGCTGTTTGCCCCCGCAGAAAGCATCACAAAAGGCACAAGCACCAGGGCAGGTATGTTCTGAGCACTGCAGCGAACCCCAGTGCTACAGTCAGTATGTCTGTGAGCACTACAATCAGAGTACAATCCTGAGTGAGCAGAAGTGAAAGTGTGCAACCTGCAGAAAGCATCACAGCCAAGTAATATGTGAGAACCCAACCGGAGATACGGTTCCAGGAAGCACCAGAGAAAGGGGTGGGCCGCACAGTCAAGTGCAGATAGCCTCCAGACATCATCACAAGGAAGGGGAGATAGGGATGGGGGAAAGGGAAAAAAGAAAGGGAATGAGAAAGAAAGAAGGGGGACCAAAGCAGTGGCACAAGCAGTAGGGCATCTGTCTTGCACTTGCTAACTTAGGACAAATTGCAGTTTGATCCCCCAGCGTCCCATATGGTTCCCCAAGCCAGGAGCAATTTCTGAGCATATAGCCAGGAGTAACGCCTGAGCGTCACCAGGTATGGCCGAAAAAGCAAAAAAAAAAAAAAAAAAAAAAAAAAAGGAGAGAGAGAGAGAAAAAGAAGGGAGGGGAGACAAAAGGGAGGGGAGGAGAGGGGAAAAAAAGAAGGGAAAAATAAATAGACACATACATAAATAGATAAAATATAGCAAGAAAGAACAAGAGAGTCGCTTGTACTTTTTAGGTATTGAATTTTCATCTCACATTCGCACAGGAAGATTAAAAACGCAGGGAAATAGTCATATTTGGCATTTAGATTGGAAAGGTCATTCAAATAGAAAAAACTGTAAACAATAGAAACTGCTTCCCCATACAGAGCATATTGATGACACAATAGATGGAGGACACCCTAATCCTGGCTAAGCCCAGGTAATGTGGCCAGTCTTATCTAGTGCCCATCAATAGTAAAAGAGCTGCTGATTGTACGCTTACTACAAGCCAGCCCTATGTGTTTTCTAAGTTTTTAGAAAAAGCAACAGAGGGTTGATGTGGTCACTGAAGCATTCCAACTGACACACATCTCAGCTGCCAGAAAAGTCCATCACCTCCAGTACGGAAATATTTGTGCTCTACCTCACAGTCTCCAAAGTCCTTTAACACTCATCATCTCATTAGATTAAGACAATAATCCTACAAAGCCCATAGCAATTGCCCCAGCCCTACAATTTAATAAGTTCCCTCACTGTCTGAGCAGGCCAATCATTCTGCCTGAAAACACCTTTGCAATTTCTATCCAAGAACTCAGAAAGAAGTTCTTGACAGAGCTGAGAAACACAGCGCCCAGATTGAAGAGGGCCAAAGGGTCACAGCCAAGATTAAAAATTAAAAAAACAAACAACAAACAAACCTAAGATAGGGTCCAGAGCAATAGTATAGCAGGAGGGCATTTGCCTTGCTATAGCTGACCCAGGCTTGATCCTCAACTCTCCATGTGATCCCCCAAGTTGACCAGGAGTGAACCCAGAGTGTATGGCCAGAAGTATCTCTGGGTATTGACTGATATGCCCCCAAACAAAACAAAACAACTAACACATATTATAATCTAATTGATAAAAACCAAAGCCAGACAATTATAAGCAGAGTTTTTATTTAACATGTGTGGATACCAATAATACTACCTGTGTGAATTAAGCCACAAGTATAAGTAGCATTTTAAACCTGATGGCTACAGGGCAATACTACTGTCCACTTCTGAATAGAGCAAAGGATTTTAGGGTGTATGGTCACATCTCCCTTCAGTACTCTCTCCTTCATAGAAGCCTTATGGCTTTTCCCCATAGGGCTTGGCCCACCCTCTCCTCCCAAGATAGCCAACTTTATGCTGTGTGGGCTGGTACAACCATAATCTTTCATGGCTCAATTACATCTCATTCGAGAAAAATGTGAGTCTATGGAGTTGGCCCAATTTGAACATGGCAACTGCATTGGTTGGTCTACTTCTCTTTTAACCAGACACAGCAAGGTAAATTATCCTTTCCCTTACCTAAAACTCCTCCCAGCCACATTTTAATAAGCAGAAAATGTAAAGACAAGATGCTTTTTTCATCTTGTAGCTCAAAATCTAAAGAGAATTTTCAGTCTGCAAAAAGGCTAATTTATCATGTTTCCACCTCCTCCAAATCAGATTATACCTTTCTTCCCTCCATCAAGGCGAGCTAATAGCTGATGCAGGTATCAGATTTCCAGCCAAAGACTTGAGGAAAAAAATTTCGATTTCAGAGCAGCTCTGTCAACATCTCCAATTTGTTCTGAATTCAGTATAAACCAGCATAATCAAAACCTTCACGTCTACTCTCACCGGGTTAATTTCTGCTCTTTCCTCAAGATTGTCCCTAGATACCTGGAAAAGTGACACCTACCATCCCCTCAGCTGCAATGAAAACCAGCCTCCAGACAGAATGCCAAGACTGTCCATCTCCAAAGAGTCACACCCAGTGTGGTCTGAGTGGACCTATAACCAATAAAATAGAGATGTGATTAGGAGGCATCCAAGACAAGATCCTAAAAGTGTGGCTTTTGTTCCCTTATCTGTGGATGAAAGACAGTTTATCAGCAGACACTAGAGCAGTTCTTTTTTGTTTTTAACATTAAACAGGTAATACACTTTAATTCTATTCTTGTTTAGAAATTACTTGTGAAATTAATTTTTACATAATTTGAGTGATTCTACATGCAATATATTAGTAATATCTCACTTATTTAAACATAAAAATATATAGGTATAAACCTTGTCCTACTGTGAATAATATCATTTTACAAATAGTTCTTTCAGATCTTTACATTGACAGGCACTAAGGGCTCCGCTAACTCTCAGGGGAAAAGGCTACAAGTGGACCCTTGGGGGCCGGAGAGATAGCATGGAGGTAGAGCCTTGCATGCAGAAAAACAGTGGTTCAAATTCCAGCATCCCATAAGGTCCCCTGAGCCTGCCAGGAGCGATTTCTGAACATAGTGCCAGGAGTAACTCCTGAGCGCCGCCAGGTGTGACCCAAGAAAAAAAAAAGTAAAAAAATAAAATAAAATAAAATAAAAAAGTGGACCCTTGCAGAGGCCAGAGATATACCACAACAGTAGGGTGCCTTAACCCAGGATGTACCCTGGTTCGATTCCCAGTATCCCATATGGTCCCCAGAGCCTGCCAAGAGCAATTTCTGAGTGCAGAGCCAGAAGTAACCTCTGAGAGCTGCTGGGTGAGACCCAAAAACCAAAAGAAAATTAAAAATATAAAAAAAATGGACCCTCATTTGTGGAGGGAAGTGGACACTGGTAAAGTAACTGGTGTTAGAATATTGTACACCTGAAGTTCAATCATGAATATTATTGTTATTTTGCAACTGACAGTGATTCAATTAAAAATAATGAAGAGAACTTTGAATGTTTGTTCTCTAGACTGAAATGAGAAACTGCAAGTTCTAAGTTATTGAACAAACACACCTGACACCTATACATATGCACATCATTAAAACTAAATTTAAGGGGCCGGGCGGTGGCGCTAGAGGTAAGGTGCCTGCCTTGCCTGCCTGCGCTAGCCTAGGACGGACCGCGGTTCGATCCCCCGGCGTCCCATATGGTCCCCCAAGAAGCCAGGAGCAACTTCTGAGCGCATAGCCAGGAGTAACCCCTGAGCGTCACAGGGTGTGGCCCAAAAACCAAAAAAAAAAAAAAAAAAAACTAAATTTAAGGGGTCAAAGTGATAGCACAGCAGCAGGGCATTTGCCTTGCATGCAGCAGACCTGGGATGGAACCAGGTTCGATTCCTGGCATCCCATATGGTCCCCCCTGAGCCTGTCAGGAACATTTTCTGAGCACAGAGCCAGGAGTAACTCCTGAGTGCCACCAGGAATGGCCCCAAAACTACAAAAAAGCCCACACTAAATTTAAGGGACCTGATCGCATAGTCTTGTCTGAAACATTGTTGACCCAACACCCCAGATGGTCTCCCCTCCCCAGGCCCACCAGAAGTAATCCCTCAGCTCAAAGCCACGCATAAGCCCTGAGAACCACTGCTATGGCCCAAATACCAAAGAGAACAAAAACCCTAAAAATTAAAATTAAATAAAAAAAAAAAAAAACAACTTAGTTCTCAACTGCAACATTCACTTCAGGGGTGAATAAAGCTGGTAAGAACCTCAAACCAATTTCCTAAGATATAAAGAGACAATGTGGGAAAGGAACAACTTCTTCTCCACCACCTGTATTCAGTTCTATTTCCCTACACTCACTAAATATACATTAATGCTGGAGTTTTCACTAATCAAGGCCAACACCAGTTTAGATGAAATTTTAGGCAATTACACAGGCTTTAAAATTATCCTTATAATCCTACAACCAGTAGGACCAAACAAAGTCACCAACAACTCTCATTAAAATTCCCTTTCCATTTTCGTAGTTGTTTTGATTTTGAGTTTTAGTTTTTTGCTTTGGGGCCACACCCAGCAGTACTTAGGGATGCTTAGGGGTTACTGCTGGCTCTGCACTCAGGAGCTATTCCTGTCGGGCATGGGTAACCATATGGGATGCTGAGAATCAAACCCTGGTTGACCACATGCAAGGCCTCTCTTTTCATTTTCACCAAATGTGACTCAAAGACAAGTTTTCAACTTTGTCAAAGATTTTTAAAGGAAGTAGAAAAGCAGCAAGATAAAACATCAGCAAAAACAAAAATCTGCTTAGAAACCACTAGCAAGCATTTTTGTACTTCCACAAAATGTAGTGTTCTAAGAAAAATAAATCCTTAGACATAGTGGAGATTAGTAGTTGCCTGAAATGAGAATGAAGAATGAGTACAAACAGAAACAGATGATGAAAATATGCTAAAACTGAACTGTAAGAATAGCTGGGTAATTTGTACTTTATAAAAATCACTGCATTGTATGCTGAAAATAGTGGGAATGAAGGTAAATTATTTATGGCAAATTATATCTCAATTAAGCTTTTTGTTTCTGGCTAGTCTATCCATAAGTCTTAGATTCGAAAAAGAATACAGGGGCCAAAGCGATAGCACAGCAGTATAGGACAATTGTCTAACACATGGCTGACCCAGGATGGACCTGGGTTCGATCCCTGGCAACCCATTTGGTCCCCCAAGCCAGGAGCAATTTCTGAGTGCATAGCCAGGAGTAACCTTAAGCTATGTAACCCCCTTCCCCAAAGAAAAAGAAAAAGAATCCAAGAAGATATATGATTTAGTTAAAATAAGAAGGGCAGTGTCTATAGGTGTTTTTCAGTTCTTACACACACTTCCTACATTTTCTAGAAAGGAGCTTGATTGCCAGTTTATGAATCATTGGTCAAGGACAAGAATGTTTAATATAAAAACTCTATGCTTTCGTAGTTAAATTCTTAGGCTTAGACCAGTTGATTGTTTTCATAAGTATTAAAAATAAAGTGGGTCAGATGCCTTCAAGAAACAGACTTTCATGGTAATCCTAAAATAATTGCTGTGCTATTCTAATACTGCCCTTTGTGACTAAGATCACCCTCATTTCAGTATTTCTCAGTAAAAAAAATTATAAAGACAGTAAGATGTGAAAAGTGATGGGTTCTTCAGTCTGACCTCTGACTGTAGAAAACTCAGCAAGAAAAGAATATATGTGCAGACCAAGGAGAAAAATGTGGCTTCTTGAGCAATACTGGTCAGCTTCTGTAGATGTTATGCCATCGGAGTCGAAGCTCAGAGCAGTTTACACTTTATTCACTTTCCTGTTGAGTTCTACTGCACTTAGTGCCATAATAAACTAGTTTTTGTGCCTGTATCTTTTCAGATTAATGCTTTTGAGTAGGTGGCAAGGAGTAGAACCAGGTCCTAAGTATCTTCCCAAATCTTAGTTCTGTCTTCCACTCTCTCACCTCATCAGTTTCTGTCAGTTTAGGTATCTGATTGGAGTCTTCAACCAGGCTACTCAAACATGGAGAACTCATAGGCTCTTCATGGAAGAATCTTCCATTTCCCAATTTCCCCCAAAAGCAGTTATCTTCATGTCTCAGCCCACTCTTTCACCACATCCCTTCATGACTGCAAAGCCAAGATAACAGGAATTTATAAGTATTCCAGAAATTCAAATAGGAAACTCCTGGCTAATGTCCACCCTGGACTATGACTCACTCTCTCCATGGTCTTCACCTGCTTGTAGACAAATTCTTCCTCTCCAGCCACTCCTGGCAAACATCCACCTTCACTTCCTTCCATCTCCTGCCCTACCACCACCTCACTTCACCCTACCCCATCCCACCCCAAAAAACCATGTCCCCAAGAAGTGTGACTTATTTCATCTAAACTCTTCAATTCCCAGTTCTCTGTGCTGAGCTCCTACTGTTTCTGGGAGGGAGTTCCATAGACAACATTCTGGAAGAGTCTGTGATTTCAAGTGTCTCCTCTTTTCCCTTTGCTGGGTGTTTTCTGTGATGACTTGGTGTAGCTCACACTGAATTCTGGGCTTGCACCCTTGAATGCACTGTGCTAAACACAGCACAATTTGTTGTAACAAGCAGAGCTTCTGGCTAACTCACAGACTCACTGACTTACAGAGCAAACTCAAGGGCTGAATCAACATCAGGGCCCCAGAACTTCTGTTATTTTACTAGCAGTTCTATTGAGACATGTCACACAAAACAAACAAACAAAAAAAAATGGGGGGAGGGGATACCTGGCAGCGCTTGGAGGCTATACTCTCCATACAGTGTTCAGGGGATCCATGCAATGCCAACAATCAAATCCAGGGTTCCCACATCACAACATTTGTTCTTGCCCTTGGCATCAATGCTCTGAAATAAATCACACTTTTGCTGTTGTTGTAGTTCCATACTTGGCGGTGGGGAAGGTTTATTTCTGCTCAGGGATCATTAAAGACCAGAAAGTCAGGAATTAAACCCAGGTAGGCTGTGGCAAGGCAAGTGCTCTCCCCAGTGTATTATCTCTCCATCCCACAAATCACAATTTCAGTATCATTACCCTCATCACAACTGTGAAACCATCAGCACAATCTAATTTTAGAAGATTACATCACACCAGTAAGAGAGTCTGTACCATTAGTAGTAACAAGAATTAATCTTTTTAAACAATGGGTCGCAATACCATATTGGATCATAGGACTAAATGACAGGGAAAGGAAGCATTATGAAAAAAAAATTAGCAATAGAAAAAGGTTTCTGAACACAAAACCACCAAAAACAGATTTCAGTACCAGATGCAAAATGAAGCTGAGCTGTTTCTGGCAGTGCCTGCCTCATCTGTGTCACATTTCTCAGGCAAAAAAAAAGGGTCACAGGGACCAGAATAATAGCACTGCTAGTAGGGCATCTGCCTTGCATGCAGTCGACAGGAGTTCAATAACCAGCATCCCATATGGTTCCCCCCACCCCTTCCAGTACCACCAGGAATACTTCCTGAGCCCAGAACCAGGAGTAACCCTTGAACACAGCTGGGTGGGTATGGTCAAAAAAGGGAGTGTCACAAGTGGAAAATATTTAGTAATTCCTATTCTAGAATAGTGTTTTCAATAAGGAGAAATTTTAATTTCAGACTTGTGAACTTTTAGAATGAGTAAAATAATAAAATCCCCCTCTTATCCATAGGCTATACAGTAGAATATGTAGCTTAAGGATAATAATGACTACCCCTGTTGGACAAGTACATTAAAAGGCAAAAGAAACACTTTTCTTATGGGTGGGAGGGAATCCAGTGTAACTACTAAAACAATTAGCAAAAGTAAAGACAAGTTAGTATTTGGAAAGTGCCTGATGCTTAGAAAAAAGCGCTGGAATCAGTCCAATGACATTTTCCCTACCTTCCTCACATCCTAACAGCTCTCCAGGTCCTGACAGGCAAGAAATCAGAAGCTAAGGGATGTGTTCCTGACTCACTGGATCTCCAGCCAGTTCTTGTTTTTGTTTTTGTTTTTGTTTTTTTCTCTTTTCCAGCCAGCTCTTTTAACCTTTTTCCTCTGGGCACCTTTCTCCTCTCCTCTGCACTAACAACTCATGAAGCAGGCTCTGCATTGCCATTAAATAACCCCAATATCATAGGTAACAGGGGACAGACAAGAAAAGAAACCAACCGGTGCTCTCCAGGCAACAAAACCATTGTTTGTCTTACATAAAGGCCCAGGAGACTTCTTCAGCACATGGCCAGCTCCAGCACACAGCCTCCTGTTCTGTGGCCTATGCAAATGATTGCAATTCTCCCTTTGTTGGGGAGAGAGGATGAGGTCCCATATTCTCTGGAAGTCACTGCAGAACCTGAGCAACAAGGAAATGACCCTGTGCCTTGCCAGGCAATGGAGAAACCAGTGAGAATTGGAAACTTTTAATTAAATTGAGGTAACCGTCTAATTACTTCACAGCTGTCCCCAGAATAACATTTCTTACTAGTAAGAACCACTGGGAACACCAGGTTCCACCTTGTTGGCTCCAGAAAACAGATCACTTTTTCCAGGAACATTAGTTGTTTTTTTTTTTTTTCTTTCAGACATAGGATAGTATTTAGTGGCTTTGCTCATTAGCTGTTAAGCCTTTAATGGATCCAAGGAGATTAAGGAAATCCTGAAATGTAAATCTGCTAAGTACCAATAGTTAAAGCTTGCCTGTAGCTGTTGGACTTTCAAGTATCAACTCTTATTTCTATCTACTACCCTTTCCCCAATCTAGCAAAGACATGCATGGACATATGTTAAACATTTTTGCTTATCCTCCAATAATCCTGCACCCCTCAATACTACTAGGATACATACTAACAAATTAAGAAAGAGGGTAACCTCAAAATTATCCTTAAAGCTCAGTAGGTTGTGCATTCAAAAGAAAGATAAACTAACAGAAGCATTTAAAGAGACAAAAGGAGGGGCTGGAGCAATAGCACAGAGGTAGGGCGTTTGTTTGCCTTTCATGTGGCTGATCCTGGGCAGACCTTGGTTCGATTCCATACAGGATGCTGGAGATCAAACCCTGATCAGCCACATGGAAGGCAAATGCCCTACCTGCTGTACTATTGCTCAGCCCCCCCCCCCCCCAAATCAAACTTTGAAAAGTCCACACCTCAGCCAACAGCTTTCCTGAAACTTCATGAAGTTCCTCAGTCAACCTATTTGTGATTCTGTGAATTTCAGAAGTCATAAGCTAATGACTGGTGTCTATAAAATTGGTGTGTTCTAGGGTAACATACTAAAACAATTTTCATTCCACTTTAATCTAAGGCATTTTTCCTAGGAACACTTAACAAAATTCTCAAAGTTATCTCATATTCCACTTTTGGTTTTTGGGCCACATCTGGTGATACTGAGGGATTACTCCTGACTATGCATTCAGAAATCGCTCCTGGCTTGGGGGACCATACAGGGCGCCGGGGGATCAAACTGCGGTCCATCCTAGGATAGCATGTGCAAGGCAGATGCCCTACCACTTGTGCCACCGCTCCACCCCCTGAAAGGGAATTATTTTTTTGTTTTGTTTTGTTTTGGGGTCACACCCGGCAGCACTCAGGGGTTACTCCTGGCTCTATGCTCAGAAATTGCTCCTGGAATGCTCGGGGGACCATATGGGATGCTGGGATTTGAAACATTATCCTTCTGCATGCAAGGCAAATGCCCTACTGCCATGCTATCTCTCCGGCCCCTGAAAGTGAATTATCTTTCATAAAAAATGGTGTAAACTCTGCTTCATCACATTACTTATTCTTTTCTCTTAATTCAAATTACCTGGCTCAGGCCAAAGAGATGGTTCAATGAACTGAGTGTATGTTTTGTATGCGGGAGGCCTAAATTCAATCCCTGACACTGCAGATGAGTAGCACTGGCATGACCCTTGGACACAAAGCCGGTAGTAGACCCTGGGGAGCATCCAATGTCATCAAAAACCAAAATTTCTAAAAGAAATTACTGGGTCACATTAACAATAAGGTTGCTTTGTTTATGCTGCAGCAATGATTCACAGGTCTGTATCCTCAGGGGCAAAGGTTCTCAGACATTAGTCTGTAGCTTCCCAGAGCAGTATGACACAGTTAACTCAGATTTCCAGTCATCCCACACCTATGTACAGAAAAAATTGAGAGGTAACACAGCTGAATATTAGTTAGGGTTAGGTTGACTGTCCAGGGGTGTGGTTAATGATAGAGCAATTTCTTGCATGCATGAGGCCCAGGGTTCAATCTCCAGCATTATAATAATAACATAATAATAAAGATTTGATTAAGCATAAAAAGGACTGTGCTAATCAGAAATCACATTTGACAATGGGAAGGATCAGAAAAAGAGGAACCAGCAAAAAAACTACAAACAAATGGATTCTAGACCAAACTCAACTTTCCTTGCTACACTCACATAATAGCCCAGTCAGAAGGGAAAAGAGAAAGTCATGCTGAAATAAAGAGACACTCTTACTTAATAGGAGAAGATACCTGCACACAAAATACATCAGTTTAAGGGTTGATATCGAAGATATACAGAACATTCACAAAGCGGGCCGGAGAGATAGCACAGCGGCGTTTGCCTTGCAAGCAGCCGATCCAGGACCTAAGGTGGTTGGTTCGAATCCCGGTGTTCCATATGGTCCGTTCCCCCCCCCCCCCCCCCCGTGCCTGCCAGGAGCTATTTCTGAGCAAACAGCCAGGAGTAACCCCTGAGCACCGCCGGGTATGTATGGCCCAAAAACCAAAAAAAAAAAAAAAAGAACATTCACAAAGCACATCAACAAAAATCACATAGCAAAAAAAAAAAAAAAAAAATGGGGAGAGAAAAAAACAGACTCCTCTAAAGAAGGCATATGAAAAAAGTGTTCATCCTCTCTTATCATTACAAAAATGACAATCATCTTATAGTAGTGAGAATGGCATATATAACTAACAGCATTAGGGGGTTGTTTAAAAATGAAGTCCTCTGGGCCCGGAGAGATAGCACAGCGGTGTTTGCCTTGTAAGCAGCCGATCCAGGACCAAAGGTGGTTGGTTCTAATCCTGGTGTCCCACATGGTCCCCTGTGCCTGCCAGGAGCTATTTCTGAGCAGACAGCCAGGAGTAATCCCTGAGCACCGCCGGGTGTGGCCCAAAAACCAAAAAACCAAAAAAAAAAAAAAAAAAAAAAAAAAGTGAAGTCCTCGATTCCACTGGGAATGTCATCTGATTCAACTACTATGTTATGCAGTATGGATATTTCTTTAAAACATAAGACTAGATCACCCATAATCGCCACTTTCCTATGGCCCTCCCTCACCATTCCTCCACAATTCTCTGCAGAGACACCAATTCTTTTTTTGTTCTTTGTTTTGGGGTCACACCCAGCAGCGCTAAGGGGTTACTCCTGGCTCTATGCTCAGAAATCGCTGCTGGGATTCGAACCACCATCCTTAAGCATGCAAGGCAAACGTGCTACCTCCATGCTATATTTCTCCGGCCCCAGAGACACCAATTCTGACCAAACTTCAGGTATGCCAGTATTTGGACAGATATCACCAGGGCTTTTTTGGATCAAGTGTGACATCTTTCTTCTTCCAGGAGGCCTGGCAGATGTAACCACGCCCATAAACACAGTCACAATGGGGCAGCTTCAGAAACTCCCTCTTCTCAAAAGAAATGTAAACTAAGGGGCCAGAGATATAACATGGAGATAGGGCATTTGCCTTGCAGAAGGATGGTGGTTTGAATCCCAGCATTCCCATATGCTCCCAAGCCAGGAGCAATTTCTGAGCATAGAGACAGGAGTAACCCCTGAGCACAGCCGGGTATGACCCAAAAACCAAAAACCAAAAAAAAAAAAAAGAAAAGAAATGCAAACTAAGCCTTGAAAAATCATAGGTACACTGGCCAGGCAGATAAAAGCTGGAAATCTTGGGAGGAGAGTGAGGTTTGAGCCCCTGCCCTGCTGAAGCCATATCTGCTGCACCCATCACCCATAACCGCCACTTTGCCTGTGACCCTGTCTCACCACTCCTCCACAATTCTCTGTGCGGACACCAGTATGACCAAACTTCAGGTATGCTGGAATTTGAGTTGATATCACCAGGGCTTTTTGGAGCAAATGTAAGCACCTTTCCCCCACATCCTTCTTCTGGGAGGCAGCTGAAAACACACCCTACAAAAGCTGCAGTATCAGCAATAGTGCTTTGAATTCTCGGAAAACTTTATTTCATTGATGCTGTCAATCCCATAGGAACACAGCAATTTGGATACCAATATAGTGCTCAGATTACTTAATATTAGAAAAGAAATAAAATAACAGTATGAACAGCTAACAAGAGTTTACTAAACCTTCTGTTATTGTCTTCATGACTTCATTGAAGATAGGATAAATTTCACAAATTTGCTTGCCACTGTACTCTTTTATTTCTTTTCTTTTTTAATTTTCTTCTCTTTATTTTCTTTTTTCTTATTTTTCTTTTTTTTTTTTTTTTTGTGGTTTTTGGGTCACACCCGACAGTGCTCAGGGGTTATTCCTGGCTCCATGCTCAGAAATTGCTCCTGGCAGGCACAGGGGACCATATGGGACGCTGGGATTCGAACTGATGACCTTCTGCATGAAAGGCAAACGCCTTACCTCCATGCTATCTCTCCAGCCCCTTTTCTTATTTTTCTATTCATTTTTTTTTTAAACTTTGCTCTTACTTATTTGAAAGTAAATGTATTATGGTCAACTATGTCAACTGTGATACATTTTCTTTAAAAAAAAAAAAAAAAAAAAGTTTTTAAAAAATAACACTAGAGGGCCCGGAGAGATAGCACAGTGGCGTTTGCCTTGCAAGTAGCCGATCCAGGACCAAAGGTGGTTGGTTCGAATCCCATATGGTCCCCCGTGCCTGCCAGAAGCTATTTCTGAGCAGACAGCCAGGAGTCACCCCTGAGCAAGGTCGAGTGTGGTCCAAAAACCAAAAAATAAATAAATAAATAAATAAATAAATAAATAAATAAATAAATAAATAAATAACACTAGAACTCCCAGATGACTCAGTGATTGCACTTCTTAGCATGTACACCAAAACACAAAAATATTAATCGGGGAGGGGAGAAAAATAATTAATTCAAAAGACAACCTATGTTCACTGCAGGACATAGAATAAAAATTTTTGCTCAATCTCTGATGACAGGATATAAAAACAAATATGTCCAATGTTATAAATGGATAAAAAAAAAAAGTGGTGAGGGTGGAGAGAGGACAACATTGGTGGTGGGAATGCCCCTGATTCAATGTCACTATGTACCTAAAATATTACTGTGAAAGATTTGTAATCCACTTTGGTCGAAATAAAAATTATTTTTTAAAAAATAGCAGCAAAACAAAAAAAAAAGTGGTGGCATATATGCGAAAGGAAGGACTATGCAGCTATACAAAAGATGAAATCTTGCAATTTCCCCCAGCAAATATGGAACTGGGAGTTATCATGTTAAGTGAAATAAACCAGAAAGACAAGGAGGAATACTAGATAAACTCACTCATCTGTGGAATTTTTTTTTTTTTTTTGGTTTTTGGGTCACACCCGGCAGTGCTCAGGGGTTACTCCTGGCTGTCTGCTCAGAAATAGCTCCTGGCAGGCACAGGGGACCATATGGGACACCGGGATTCAAACCAACCACCTTTGGTCCTGGATCGGCTGCTGGCAAGGCAAATGCTGCTGTGCTATCTCTCAGGGCCCCCCATCTGTGGAATTTAAGGAGACCAAACAAGGGAATAGATAGCATCAAACAACAGGACACTAATTAACAAAGGGTTGGGGGCAGGGAAGGGAGTTGGAGAGAATGATGATGGGACTACAGGTAACAAAGGGACAGTGGTCGAGAGTCAGAAGCACTTTGGGGACCGTAGGTAACTGCCTATCAATACCATAAACATTAACTATGTTAAACTAGAAGCAAGCAAAAGCACTTAATTAGTAGAAATAGCATCTTGATGCTACTGTAAACTAGCCTGCCCAGAAGCCAGCAAGAACTAGGACAGTGTACACACATGTGAACACACACAAGGGGGAAATAAGAAAAGGTCACTCAGAAGTCAACAAAACATCCCCCTAAGTCAGCTTTATTGTCTTCCTCTGGCTAATGGCAGCAGTCAAGAATGCCCTGGGGATCAGGTGGATCTTGACTCCAATACTTTGGAATCTTGGAAGAAGCATTCACTTCTAGTGCCTATTGATCTCTACTGGAGAATATTTCAACTGATAAAGGCAGCCATTAAAAAGACTAAAAGAGGGCCCGGAGAGATAGCACAGCGGTGTTTGCCTTGCAAGCAGCCGATCCAGGACCAAAAGTGGTTGGTTCGAATCCCGGTGTCCCATATGGTCCCCCGTGCCTGCCAGGAGCTATTTCTGAGCAGACAGCCAGGAGTAACCCCTGAGCAACGCCGGGTGTGGCCCCCCCCCCCAAAAAAAAAAAAAGACTAAAAGAGGGGCCGGGCGGTGGCGCTAGAGGTAAGGTGCCTGCCTTGCCTGCGCTATCCTTGGACGGACCGCGGTTCGATCCCCCGGCATCCCATATGGTCCCCCAAGCCAGGAGCGACTTCTGAGCGCATAGCCAGGGGTAACCCCTGAGCATCACCGGGTGTGGCCCAAAAACAAAACAAAAAAAAAACAAAAAAAACAAAAAACAAACAAACAAAAAAAAGACTAAAAGAGACCAGTATACAAATTTATGTAAGAAAGATGAGCTCAGCATGGGAGGTACAACTCGTTATTCTTAAACCTTTGCCACCCATGAACCCCTTTGCCAAGAAATTTTTATGCAACCCCAAGTATATGGGTATATAAAAATCAAATATTAATGGGCCCGGAGAGATGGCACAGCGGTGTTTGCCTTGCAAGCAGCCGATCCAGGACCAAAGGTGGTTGGTTCGAATCCCAGTGTCCCATATGGTCCCCTGTGCCTGCCAGGAGCTTATTTCTGAGCAGACAGCCAGGAGTAACCCCTGAGCACCGCCGGGTGACCCAAAAACTAATTAATATATATATATATATATATATTAATTATATTTTTTATTTTACTTGAAGACAAAGATGCAAAGTAAGGACAAGGTGAAGTTACAGTGGGAAGGCAATCACCCATAAACAGAATTCTCAAAAGAAATCCCCTTGCTGACACCTTAATTTTAAATTTTCAGCCAAAAAAACATTAAGAAAAATAAAACAAAGCACATGCACAATGACTTTGTCCCTCAAGTCCCCATATTGTAGTACATTATAACATTTCTCAGCAGTACACAAAGCAATCTAAAGCCACAAAATTTATGCAACTCCTTTAACATTAAAGGCTATAGTATTGTTGACACAGTTGATCATAATACATTATTTCATTAAGGATGAGTCAAAGGAGCACAGCTAAGATGGTGTTAGAGTGGCAATTGTTTGCATAGGCCCAGCAAAATATAGGGGACATGGCCTAAACACAAGGAATCCTTACTCTTTTTTTTCTTTTTTTTTGGTTTTTTTTTGGGGGGGGGCCACACCCGGCGTTGCTCAGGGGTTACTCCTGGCTGTCTGCTCAGAAATAGCTTCTGGCAGGCACGGGGGACCCTATGGGACACCGGGATTCGAACCAACCACCTTTTGGTCCTGGATCGGCTGCTTGCAAGGCAAATGCCGCTGTGCTATCTCTCCGGGCCCCAAATATGTTTTTCAAGTATCAGCCCCTAACCAACATGGAGTCACAGCCCACAGTTTAATAAAATACTAGAATCTAGGGGCAGAGAGAAAGCACAGCGGTAGGGTGTTTGCCCTGCATGCGGCTGACCCAGGAGGGACCCTGTTCGATTCCTGACATCCCATATGGTCCCCCTAGCCTGCCAGGAGCAATTTCTGAGTGCAGAGCCAGGAGTAACCCCTGAGCACCAATGGGTATGGTCCAAAAAACAATCAATAAATAAATAAAGCTAAAAAAAAAGAAAAAGAAAAAGAAACTAGGGGGCGGAGCAGTGGCGCAGAGGTAGAGCATTTGCCTTGCACTCAGCTGGCCTAGGACGAACCCCAGTTCGATCTCCCAGAGTCCCATATGGACCCCCAAGCCAGGAGCAATTTCATAGCCAGGAGTAACCCCTGAGTGTCACCAAAAAAAAAAAAAAAAAAAGAAAGAAAGAAACTAGAATCTAGATCAGGGGTCTCAAAATCGAGGCCCGCGGGCCATTTGCGGCCCTCCAAACAACATTTTGCGGCCCGAATATCGCAGTATTCGCGATTATTCGCTTACCGAATAATCGCAATAAAAATCGCATTAGTGGGCCCGGAGAGATAGCACAGCGGCTTTTGCCTTGCAAGCAGCCGATCCAGGACCAAAGGTGGTTGGTTCGAATCCCGGTGCCCCATAGGGTCCCCCGTGCCTGCCAGGAGCTATTTCTGAGCAGACAGCCAGGAGTAACCCCTGAGCAGCAAGCCGGTGTGGCCCAAAAAAGCCAAAAAAAAAAAAAATCGCATTAAACATTCACATACCCCAAGCAGTTCCGTTTGGGGTATGGAAATGTTTAATGGGATTTTTTGCGATTTTTTTCCTTACTAATGCGATTTTTTATTGTGAATATTCGGTAAGCGAAATCCCTTCTGTGGCCCTGCCTCACCCCACTTTGCCTCCTGCGGCCCCCAGGTAAATTGAGTTAGAGACCTCAGATCTAGATCCTAATGTGAGATCCCATCTAATTCATCTCTACTTCTCTTTGTGGTTATAAATGCAGAGGATATATCATTAAGAAGACAAAATTTAAAATTCATTCAGAAACAGATCCAAATTTAAATTTTGGCTTCTTGGAACTTAATTTTTTCTCTCTGACCAGAATTCATTAAGCCTTTGCAGGAATTCGATAATCTAATAACTATGTATCATATCCTCTCATAACATATCCTGTACTAATGTATCATCTCACAAAAACTGTATTAAATGCTAGCTTCCTCATCTATACCTTCTGAACATACCAGCCATTGATAAACTACTTAAAAATCAACCAACATATCAATCAACTAAAATACACTCATTTTCAGAATTAAAAAAATATAATAAATAAAATATAACTAATAAAAATACATTGATATTAAATACTGAATAAATGAATAATAAAGATATATAATATATTCTATACATTTTATATATACCATATAGTAATATACAAGATATTTTGCATGTATATAAAATACATAATACAAAATATGTCATAAAAATAGTAAGTACTAAAATAATTCATAGTTAGCATATATTTATGACTGTTTTTATATTTATAAAATAATTTTATTTATTTATTAAATAATTGTGATAATAAATAATAAAATGTAACTAGTAAAATATTATTTCAGAACAATCAAAAGACAAATATAAACATAAAAAACACTAATTATTGGATAGTTTGTTCTCGATATAAAATAAGACTTAAATATTTATTAAGGTTCTATAAAATTGTACTATATTCGGTACCAAAGCAGATAAAAAGAAAAAAAAAACTATGTCTTGTAACCTTCATGAAAGTAAAGATTAATTTTTAGGTAACTATAAAAATCACATTAGTTCCTTTTCTTGGTTAATCTGTAAGATAAAATTCATGACAAAATATTCCAAAATCCCAACATCTTACAAGTTGGGCTAGAAGAAATAATACAGTTGATAAGGTACCTGTCTGCCTTTCACATGGTCGGCCCAGGTACAAACCCCAACAATCCATGTGGTGCCTCACCAGGAGTGATCTCTGAATACAGAGCCAGGAGTAAGCCATGAACATCATCAGATGGGACCCCAAACCGAACCAAATCGAGCAAAAAAAACCCACAAAATTCAAAGCATATATACAAAAATGTTATAAAAATTATTTTTGTTTTTGGTCTACACCCAGGATTACCCCTAGTTTTGCACCCAGGAATCACTCCTGAAAAGTGCTTTTGGCTTTTGGTTCAGACTTGGCAGCACTCAGGTTTTACTCCCAGGCTTAGGAGAGACCATATGCAGTGCTAGAGATTGAAACTAGGTCAGCTACAAAAGAAAAAAAAAGGCAAAAGAAGAGCCTCTTTGTTTACTCCAGTCCATAAAAGTAAGTTTTTTGAACACTATAGAGATTGGGAAAACAGTTCACCATGCAGATATGGTAGAGAGGAAGGAGAAGGAATAAGGGAATGAGGAGAAAATGAGGTTTCTCAAGAGCGGCTGAAATGCAATTCTCAGTTCCATCCCAAATAGCCAAATATGAAAAATGAAATTCATTAGGAATTTTTCTCCAGAAGTCTCAACAGAGTTCAACTGGCCTGAGTAATTCTTCCCCTTCAAGAAAGGACATTAATAATCAACTATATCAACTATAGCTGAAAGGAAAGGACAATTCACTTCAATAAAGTTAGATTGATCTATTGATTGGTTTCCGGGCCACACCCGGGGTCACTCCTGGCTCTGCACTCAGAAATTGGCTCTGAAGGGGCAATGGTCATTCGTTTTTGGTTTTGGTTTTGGTTTTGGTTTTTGAACCACACCCAGCTACTCTCAGGGATAACTCCTGGCTATCTGCTCAGAAATTGCTCCTGGCAGGCACAGGGGACCATATGGGATGCCCAGATTCGAATCACCTTTGGTCCTGGGTCAGTAAAGACAAACACCCTAGCATTGTACTATCTCTCCAGCCCCAGCAGTGGTCATTCTTATTCTTTGTGATGTGTTCTAATCTCTGTGGCGTGAGATTATACCTCATTGTTTTGCTTTGCATCTCCCTGATGATTAATGATGTGGAGCATTTTTTCCTGTGCCTTTTGGCCATTCTGTATTTCTTCTTTGAGAAAATGTCCATTTCTTCTCCCCATTTTTGATGGGATTGACTGCTTTTTTGTTAAATTTTGTCAGTACCTAGATATTAGCCCCTTAACTGATGGGTATTGGGTGAATAGTTTCTCCCATTCTGTGGGTGGTTTTTGTATTCTAGTCACAGTTACCTTTGAATTGTAGAAGCTTCTCAGTAGAATGTAGTCCCATTTGTTTATCTCTGCTTCCACATGTTTGGATAGTGGTGTTTCACTTTTTGTTTGTTTGTTTGTTCTTGTTTTTGTTTTTGGGCCACACCCGGCGGCGCTCAGGGGTTACTCTTGGCTGTCTGCTCAGAAATAGCTCCTGGCAGGCACAGGGGACCATATGGGACACCGGGATTCGAACCAACCACTTTTGGTCCTGGATCGGCTGCTTGCAAGGCAAACGCTGCTGTGTTATCTCTCGGGGCCCTGGTGTTTCACTTTTGAAGATGCCTTTAGTCTCAATGTCATGGAGTGTTTTACCTATAATGTTCTATAAACTTTATGGTTTCTGATATCAAGGTCTTTGTTTGTTTTTGTTTTTGGGCCACACCCGTTTGACCCTCAGGGGTTACTCCTGGCTATGCACTCAGAAATTGCCCCTGGCTTGGGGAGACCATATGGGACGCCTGGGGATCGGTCTGTCCTATGCTAGCGCTTGCAAGGCAGACACCTTACCTCTAGCGCCACCTTCCTGGCGCCATGATATCAAGGTCTTTAATCCATTTTGATTTGATCTTTCCGCATGATGTTAGATAGAGGTCTAAGTTTGCTTTTTTGCATGTGACTGACCAGTTGTTCCAACACCACTTGTTAAAGAGGCGGGAAAAGCAAAACTTCTGATGTCCTGCCTCGCTGACTCTCTAGGAAGACACATTGATCACTGCCATGGCTCCACAATTCCTAGCACCCAATGCCATGTGTGCATAATCTGGAGCTGTTTCTCCTGACAACAGGGAAAGAAGGGAACATTCATCTTAGAGAGAATATATCGCCACTCTCGGCCTGTTCTGTGGGCAATGGAAAAAAAAACAAACCACCAAACATGCTTCTATACTTTATCTTTCACTCACTGCAGTCACAAGAGAATTGAATTTTGTTGCCACTACTCGTAAGATCAAACAAATGAATGCACAGTATATTTATAACTGTCAACATTCATAAAGATAAAATAAATGCACTGGTAGGGAACCCACTATTTTTTTTCTTTTGAGGCACCATGATTTAAAAAATACTATTCATGAGAAAGCTGGTTTCATGCATATCAAATTCCAGCACTCTTAGCCCACGCAGTGTCTGCTTTTTTCCACCACTATCTTAGGCTCTGCTCCACTCCACTTCCGACACCCTCTTAACCAGTTCTTAGGTTGAACTTTACTGTAAAATAAGGTTTATGAAAATCTGTGTATCTGGGGTCAGAGAGATAGCATGGAGGTAGGACATTTGCCTTGCATGCAGAAGGACAGTGGTTCGAATCCCGGCATCCCATGGTCCCCCAAGCCTGCCAGGAGCGACTTCTGAACATAAAGTCAGGAGTAACCCCTGAGCGCTGCCAGATGTGACCCGAAAACCAAAGAAAAAGAAAAAAAGAAAATCTGTGTATCTAAAATAGAATTAACTGAACTTAATTTTTAGCTAAAAGATGACAATGAAAGTTATCATTAACTAGTAATATTCTTACTATTCTTACTAATTTTGCTTCAAGTCATGCTCCAAAGTAAAGATAAAAACAAATGGTATAGGGCCCGGAGAGATAGCACAGCGTGTTTGCCTTGCAAGCAGCCGATCCAGGACCTAAGGTGATTGGTTCGAATCCTGGTGTCCCATATGGTCCCCCGTGCCTGCCAGGAGCTATTTCTGAGCAGACAGCCAGGAGTAACCCTTGAGCATTGCCAGGTGTGACCCAAAAACCAAAAAAAAAAAAAAAAACCAAATGGTATAGATTGGGGCTGGAGAGACAGTACAGTGGGTAGAAAGCTTGATTTGCATGTGGCTGGTCCAGGTTCAATCCTTAGCATGTCATTTGGTCCCCTGAGCAATTCCTGAATGCCGAGCCAAGAGTAAACCCTGAGCACTGCCAGTAGTAGCACAAAAACCAGAAAGAAAGAAAAAAAAAAGGTATTTTAGGGGCCAGCAAGGTGGCGCTAGAGGTAAGGTGTCTGCTTTGCAAGCGCTAGCCAAGGAAAGATCGCGATTGCGGTTCACGGTTCGATCCCCCGGCGTCCTATATGGTCCCCCCAAGCCAGAGGCAATTTCTGAGCGCTTAGCCAAGAGTAACCCCTGAGCATCAAATGGGTGTGGCCCGAAAAAAAAATGGTATTTTAACTTTAGTGACAGTACATCAGGTAGGGATTTGCCCTGCACAGGACTAATGTGGCTGTAATCCCAGGTACCACATACGGGCCCTAACCTCACCAGAAGTGATCTCTGGGTGTGGCCAAAAATAATTTTAAAAAATTATTTTTAAAAAGTAAGCCATTTGGGGACCAGAGCGATAGCACAGCAGTAGGGCATTTGCCTTGTACACAGCTGAACCAGAATAAACCTGAATTTGATCCCCAGTGTCTCATATGGTCCCCCAAGCCAGGAGTAACCCCATAGCCAGGAGTAAACCCAGGTGTTACCCCATAGCATAGCAAGGAGTAGCCCCAGAGTGTCACCGAGTGTGGCCCCAAAACCAAAAAAAAAAAAAAAAAAAAAGTTAACTATTTTGTTTCATACAGCAATCAATTATCACAAATTTATAATAAATTATAAATGAACTTTTATTGATTTGCTTTTTGATCATTTCATTTGCCATTCTTTTAAGTTTCATTGGACCATACAATATAAAATGTATTTACCTGCTAAAGAGTAGAATGGCATGTGTGGAGGGGAAGTGGGTACATTGGTGGAGAGAAAGTACACTGGTGGCAGTATCAGTACTGGAATATTGTAGGCCTGAAACAACTGTGTTATGAACAATTTTGTAAATCATGGTATTTTGGTGTTTGGTTTTCTTTGTTTCTATGATCTCTCTATGATTCCCTGTGGGGAAGCCAATCTGACCACATTTCAAGTATGCTGTTTGTTGAGCTGATTTTTTTTGGAGCAAATTTGGGTACCCTACTCGGTTATCTTCAGGAAAGCCTGGAAACTATAACCAGCCCACAAATGCAGTTAGTTGCCATGTTTTGAACCATTCTGTTTTCCAGGAGACCCTGCAGCAGAATATATGCCCCTAAAAATCGGAGTTTTATAGCTCTGCATTTCTGGACAACTTTAGTTGTTTGATGCTACCATATCTAAAAGAACACCCCAATTCAACAGACTGGATATATAACAACAAGAGTTTACTAAACCTTCTGCCACTGTATTAATTACTTCCTTGGTAATACGATAATTTTTACAAATGAGCTTGCTACTATGCTTTTTTTTTTCCTTTTTTCTTCTCTTCCATTTTATCTTTCTTCTTTTCAATTTTTTCAATAACTTTGCTTTCACTTATCTGGAAACAAATGTAATATGATCAACTATGTCAACTATGGGGTGCATTTTCTTTAAATAAATAAAATAATCTTTTAAAAAAGAGCAAATGGAAGTTTGAGTTCTTTCTAACCATTCTTTTCCAATATTGCTGAAGAGAATGAGCTGAATAACTATGCAATATCACTCCTGATTTTGAGAACACTGGACTATCAAGCTTAATTCCCTTGGACAGTGTGAGGTTACCACAACCTCTTGTCCTTTGATGTGACTACAGAGCACCAGAGAACAGCTGTATGACATTCATTCTGGGGCATGATTCTCGATGGTACAGAAAAAAGAGAATTTCTTTTTTAGCCTGAAAACAAGCACAATTCTCCTTCTTACCTCCCATCATTTAGCCAATTATTTTTTTCCTTCTCGAACAAAGCCAAACTTTTTGCTATATCCACTTAAAAAGTTTAGGTTCTTTACCCACAAAAGAGGTGAAGCAAAGAGTGATGGTATAGCCAAGTATATAAGAATATCCACTTTTAAAAAACTTTTAACACTTTAAAAATAAAAGAAAGAACACAATAAAGACAAAAACTTTGACCACCAAAGAACACAAACTTGAATGAAATGTAATCAAAAAGAACTTTAATGTGTAAGACAAATTACAAGATCATTGTAAATACATCCACTGAAATCCTCTTTGGCTAAATGAGTTAGGAAGCAAGCTAGTAAATAAGCAAGGCACAGGACATAATTGACTATGTCAATATTTGCCAGAGAAAGGCTAGGCACTTACTGATAAGCAACTTTCAATACAAACATGAGTCTGGCACCTCCTTACTGCTGTAATGCAGGACTGTAATTCTGGGAAGCCACTGCTTTAGAGGTACCTAGAGAAGACATCTCTGAGCATCCGGTAAGAACTGGAAGAAAGGGAAGAAGACTTCTATCTAGGCCAGCTGGGTCTCTCACCTCAAGGGCAGGTCAATCTCCCCTTCTCTCACCTTGGAGGTAAAGAACTACTACACCCAGCAAGAGACTACAGAACAAAATCAAACTCAGGTCCTCCAGTGGCAAAAAGAAGCTGCTTTCCCCAACTATAGCTGGTAAGCCTGAGACAACTGCACCAACAAGAGGTGAAAACACCCGAGCCATTCTTCTCAAACTTAGCCCTGTCACTAGCCCATGCTGCCTAATACTCAACTGCCTGGCCAAATCCAGCTTGAAAGAGGATCTCTTGAAGTGAAAGAAGTCGGACACAGCAGGTCTTATGTTTCCTTTAAGCAGAAGAAACCAGATATCCTAAAGGCTAGCAAAGAATGCAGCCAGTGTTGGAAGTAAAAAGCTTGTGATTCAGAACTTAGATTCTGACTTGACTGGGGTGCACAGGGGAGAGTGAGGAGGGAAGGGACCAATACTGCTGAATCGTCGATGGACAGGAGACCTGCATCTTGGTTTCTGCTGAATATGTTGTTTTGTTAATGAATGTGTCAATTAACACACATATTAAAAGAATGAGAATGATTAGTCATTGAAATGGGAGGAGGATATTTACATGACTGGTAGCACCTTTCTTTTTACTTCTTTTGTTTGTTTGTTTTTGGGGAAGTACACCTGGTGATGTTCAGGGGTTACTCCTGGCTATGTGCTCAGAAATCGCTCCTGGCTTGGGGGACAATAAGGGACGCTGGGAGATCAAACTGCAGTTCGTCCTAGGTTAGCTGTGTGCAAGGCAAATGCCCTACCACTTGCACCACCACTCTGGCCCCTCTTTATACTTCTTGTATTGAGGTATGGGGATTTACAATACAGTTAATATACTTTTCATGCATTCATCTTTGCAACACCAGAGAGCCCACCTTACTCCACAGTGTCCTTCGGGCCCTCCCAGCCACCAACCCTTTTAGGTAAGCTGAGTTCGATGAAAAAAAATCTCCTTTCCTGATGAGTGGTCATGCGTTATTATTCCCTTTCTATGTTTCTTTATCTCTGACATAAAAGAAAATATTTTAAAAAATATTGAGTGACGGGCCGGAGATATAGCACAGGGGTGAGGCATTTGCCTTGCATGAGGCCAACCCAGTAGAAACCCTGTTCGGTACCCAGCATCCCATATGATCCTCCAGCCAGCCAGGGGCGTTTTCTGAGTGCAGAGCCAGTAGTAACCCCTGAGCACTGCTGGTTGTGGCCCAGAAACCAATATATCGATGAATCAATCAATAAATAGTTTAATAAAATAAAATATACAGAGTGAGATAAATTTACACATAAAGATAATTAAAGCTGAACTCCTGAAATTTCACAAAATTGTACATTTTTAAAAAATTTAAAAAGGTAGCTACTTTGGCAGATTTCTCCATTTTTCACTTTTAACAGCTAATTAGACCAGGAAATGTCATGGGACCATCTGCAGGGACCATAGTCTCAGCAGAGGGACAGAGCAGATACAAAATTTCCCCCATAAAAGGAGTCCTCCCTAGGGTGGGGCAAGTAAGTTTAAGTCTGGGAAGGGATAACAAAGTCAGAGAAAATAAGAGGCCCCATTTACAAACAGTTCTGTTAGGGTTGTTCAGAGATCTCCTAAGAAATGCTCAGGGGGTCCAGGACTAGTCCCTGAAACTTACAGCTCAGTACTGTTCTAGCCCAACAGTACAGAGAGTCATTAGGATCAACTCAGAGGTGTTTGGGGGACCCAGAAAGGGGACCAGGGCCAAGGAAGGAAATGGTATTCGCGAGCCAGGCAAGTTCTCCAACCCTCAGAGCAATCTCCTATACCTTGTTATATTTTCAAAGCATTTATTCCTGACATACCAGTACCTGATCCCACCAGGAATGACTCCTGAGCATAGAAACAGGAGTGATCTCTGAACACTGGGAAGTGAGATACAAAAATGTAAACTGCTCCCCACCTCCCAACCACCAAAGAAGAGAGGGAGAGGGAGAGAGAGAGAGGGAGAGGGAGAGAGAGAGAGGGAGAGGGAGAAAAAGAGAGGGAGAGGAAGTAAAGGAAGGGAGAGGGAGAAAAAGAGAGGGAGAGGAGAGGGAGAGTGAGAGAAGGAAGGGAGAGGGAGAAAAGGAGAGGAGAGAAAGAGGGAGAGAGGAAGAGGGAAAGAAGGAGAAAGGGAGAGGGAGAGAGAGAAGAAAGGAGGGAGGCAACAGGAGAGAGAGAGGGAGTGGGAAGGAGGGGGAGAGGGAGGGAGTGGAGAGGGTGGGAGAGAAAGAGAGAAAGAGAAAGAATAAAGAGATTTTGATACAAACGTGAATTTGTTTACACTGGAGAGATCATGCCCAAATGTCCTGCGTTATTGAATGTGAACAGATGGGGAAGAATTATGGTATCAGGGCATTTCAATATCAACAACCAGGAGTATGGGAGGACTTCCCAAGAGGGCTGGTCCCTGCCAGCCCACTCTCTGCTGCCCTCAACAGCTCTCAGAGAACCTGGGGGGTATTAGCCCCTGCCAGGCGCAGGGGCGAAACCCAGAGTGGCCTCATGCAGCAGCTGTGCCCACCACAGCAGCACCTTTGTTTTGCAGCATCACATCATGCTTGTGCAGCAGGGGACTGGCACTGGCAGCTGGATGGCAGCTCTCAGTGTCTAAATGGGCCCCAAGAAGAAGCCACTCCTAGGGAAGTACGTACAGCTCAACTTTTCCCCTTCACCTTCTCTTTGCTAAAACTAAAGCATAACTCGTCTACCTCCAGTCTGGAGTGCATTATTTACTGGTATATGGAGACATCATCCTGTATGCATCCTCTATGCAATTCACTCTGCACAGTACAGAATAGGGCTGAAGTCTATTTAAAAATACTGAAATAGGGGCTGGAGCAGTGGTGTAAGCAGTAAGGCATTTGCCTAGCATGTGACTGACCCAGGATAGACTGCAGTTCAATTCCTGGCATCCCATATGGTCCCCCAAGCCAGGAGTGATATCTGAGCGCATAGCCAGGAGTAACCCCTGAACGTCACCAGGTGTGGCCCCCCCACACACACAAAAAAACTTGAAATAGGAGCCAGAGCAATAGACAGTGGTAGGGTGTTTGCCTTGGGTGCTGCTGACCCAGGACAAATGCAGGTCTGATCCCCGGCATCCCATATTGTCCCCGAGCCAGGAGTGATTTCTGAGCGCAGAGCCCGGAGTAACCCTTGAGCACCACCGGGTGTGGCCCAAAAAAGACCAAAAAAAAAAATTAAAATAAAATAAATAAAAATACTGAAATAGGGGCCGGAGAGATAGCACAGCGGTAGGGCATTGGTCTTGCATGCAGATAGATGGTGGTTCGGATCCTGGCATCCCAGATAGCCTGCCAGGGGCGATTTCTGAGCATAGAGCCAGGAGTGACTCCTGAGCGCTGCTGGGTTTGACCCAAAAACCAAAAAATAAATAAATAAACATCAAAAAATACTGAAATATTACTCTATGTTACATCTGCAGTGCATCTAAGTTCAATAAATTATTGGTCCAAACCATGTTGGTTTCTGAACACACTTTGCTTCAAACAAAGCCCCCCTAATACTAACAGTGATCTACTGTGATTTGACAAGTGGTCAAAATGTTCCATTTATTTCTAAACGAGATGGGAAAATCCAGTGAAAATCAGTACAGAAAGTGACTGAACAGTATTTCACTTTCTACAACCTGAAGACAATAACAGACAGACCTCAGTTGAGGACAGCAACTATGATAGGAAAATCCTTTCTCAAAACACCCTGAGCTTGGGGCAGGAGCAGTGGCGCAAGCAGTAGGGCGTCTGCCTTGCACACGCTAACCCAGGACAGACTGCAGTTCAATCCCCCTGGCATCCCATAAAGTCCCCCAAGCCAGGAACAATTTCTGAGTGCATAGCCAACCCCTGAGCATCACCGGGTGTGGCCCAAAAATCCAAAAATAAACAAACAAACAAAAAAAACACCAAGGGATAAAGGCATGAGACTGACAGCACAAATCCTTGCTCCACAGATGCTCTGACAATCTCTCATTTACAAATCAGTGTTACTGTAATACGACTCAAATGTCACTGCCAGGCTAAGCTGTGTCTCTAGTTCTCAAAAGCACCCAGGGAAAGGATAATATTTCTAGTCTGCAAATATTCCTAAGTGCTTTTCCTCTGCAAGGCTCTTACACGTTCAAGTGAATTACAGCTTACAGATTTGAGCTCCCAGAAGGTCAAACTCGAGGATATAGCTATTAAACTATACTGTGCATTAGAAGAATCTTAAATAAAAATCCGTACCGTATTACAAAGAGCAAATCCTGTTCATTTTAACTTGTTTCGGGTCTCTTTCGTTTTATAAACACACATGAATGTCAAACCACTTATCCACTTTATATATATATATATATAAAATACACACACACATATATATGTGTGTGTGTGTGTGTGTGTGTGTATTTTTTTAAGGCAGCGCTAAAAATGTAGCCCAGTGGTAGAGCATGTATCTTATAGATAAAAGCTCTGGAACCAAAGCATATACCCATTCCCCACAAAGAAAAAGCACAAACGCAAGCAAATCAGCACCTCTTAATGCAAATTCCCACTAAAAAGAACCCTTTTGGACTGAAGACATAGTAGAGGCACCTGCCTTGCATGTGGCCCCATTATATCCCTAGCACTGTAGAAGTGATCCGTGAGCGTGTAGCCCCAAGTTTAGCCCCTACGCACTGCTGAGTCATGGTTACAATGCAACCCCAACTCCTTCAACACTCACACACAAACACACGCACACACATGCGCATGCGCGCACCCGAGCCAAGAGAACCCTTTTTTTATTTGATTTTTTGTTTGTTGGGCCACATCCAGCAGCGCTTAGGAGTTACTCCTGGCACTGCACTCAGAAATCACTCCTGGCTCAGGGGACTACATGGGATCAAACCTGCATCCTGCGTCCATCTTGGGTCAGCCGCATGCAAGGCAAATGCCCTACCACTGTGCTACCACTTCGGCCCAAGAGAGCCCTTTTATATTGTCTCCCTTACACCATACAGACCACAAATCTGTTATCAGGAAAATTTTCACGGTTGGTAGCTTCTGTGACACAAAAACAACTCTGTGGCAGAGCTGGGCTTACAAGCAGCAGATTTTTCTTCATGCCAAAGAGAACACAACCACCATGGTGGGAGAAACCAAGGTCACCTGCAAAATCAGTAGGTTAGGGCTTCATAATGGTACTTCTATTAGTGTCTCCAGCAAGTCCAGACCATGACACTGGGTCCAACTATGCCTGTCTAACATAGCCCCAAGGTCAAGATGGCCAAAGCCCCATCTCACAAAAGGCAAAACAATGCATTATGCATTAACAGTTACAACCTAAATGCTGACCCAGGTTCAATCCCTAGCACATATTATGGTCCTCCAAGCAAAGCCAGTTGTAATCACTGAGCACAGAGCCGGAAGTGAGTCCTGATCATCACCAGATGTGGCCCCAAAACCACAATAAACAAACAACAACAAAAAAATAACCCTAACAAATCTACCATGAAATCCACTCTCCCTTTCCTGACCACAGAACTAGGACCCTCCATTTGGCCACATTTGGTTCCCATTATTGAAGAAGCCACTGTCCTATGTTCTCCCATTCAATCTTGTCCTATCTACAGCCTTTGAAAGTCCAAACCAAGTATGTGACTTCTCACATTACCACCTTCTGCCACACTACTCAGCAGCACTTAGGGGTTAATCTCCACACGGAACACTCCTGGCAGTGCTCCTGGGGCCATATGCAGCCTATCAAACTATTTCTCTGGCCTTTGTACAGGTATTTCTGAATGTCTCCCGTGAGCACCTACCTGAGGTCTAAAAATACAATACAAAAAAAAAAAATTACCTATTCTAAAGAAACTTCTGAACATGTGCAGGTCCGTGGAGTTAGATAAAATACTACCTTTTGGGCAGGAGTGATAACACAGTGGCTAGCCCTTGTATGCGACCGATGACTCCAATTTGCTCCCTGACATCCCACATGGTCCCCTGAACCTGCCAAGAGTAATTTCTGAGTGCAGAGCCAGGAGTAAACCCTGAACACCACAGGGTGTGGCCGAAAAATCAAACAGAAAGAATAAATAGCAACACCTTTGATTCTCCTACAATCCTAATGATTGCGTAATTTTTCCTTCCTCACACTAAAATGCCTCCACCAAAGCTTAGTATCCATAGAGGGGGGCTTAATAAGTAAATTCCTAATCCCAAATTTTATCACATTCACATTATACATACAGAGTGCTTTAAACTGACTAATTTTGCATAGCCACAGCATGAAGTTCACTTGCCATGCCTATAAGCTGAAGCATGTAAATTAATAGCCCATTCCAAGATCACTATTTAGTTTTTGTTTTTGGTTTTTTGGTTTTTCTTTTTTTGGTTTTTGGGTCATACCCAGCAGCACTCAGGGGTTACTCCTGGCCCCACGCTCAGAAATCACTCCTGGCTGGCTCAGGGGACCATATGGAATGCCGGGGTTTGAACCAATGACCTTCTGCATGAAAGGCAAATGCCTTACCTCCATGCTATCTCTCCGGCCCCTATTTAGTATTTATTACAAAAATACCTAAAAAGATGGGCCAGAGATAGTATAGCGGTAGGGCATTTGCCTTGCATGGGGCCCACAGGGGAGGGACCCAGTTCGATTCCCAGCCACCCATATGGTCCCCCAGCCTACCAGGGCCAATTTCTGAGTGCAGAGCCAGGAATAATCCCTGAGCACCGCTTGGTGTGGCCCAAAAATCAATAAATAAATAAATAAAGTTTTTTTAAAAAGTGCCTAAAAAGAGAAAGCTACTGAAAACCAAGCAAATCACTTCCCCAAAAATGTCATCTAGAAAAAAATTCTATTTCTTTGTAAAACTCATAGCAATAACAAAAATAGCTATAACACAAGCAAACTGAAAGAAAAATATCTTCACCAAACACAAAAATGTAATGGGGGGAAGTGGGAGGAGAAAGGCAAAGACAGCCTAAGACAGCCAATGAGAAAGGTGGGCAACCAGTCTCAAGAAGAGAGCAAAGGATGGTTAACATCTAAACAGAGCCTCTCTCTAGTACACAAAATTATTTGGGGGGTTTTATTGGGGGGGCATATCCGGTAGTGCTCAGGTGTTACTCCTGACTCTGCACTCAGAAATCGATCCTGGCAGGCACAGGGGACCATATGGAATGCCAGGAATCGAACTCAGGACCATCCTGGGTCAGCCATTTGCAAGACAAACACCCTACTGCTGTGCTATCTCTCCGGTGCCTAGTACACAAATTTTTATCGTAAAGAGGTAAGTAATGTCCAATTGTAAGCCTCATCATTCTTTTTTTCCCCTTAAAACACTAACATCGGGCCCGGAGAGATAGCACAGCGGCATTTGCCTTGCAAGCAGCCGATCCAGGACCTAAGGTGGTTGGTCGAATCCCGGTGTCCCATATGGTCCCCCGTGCCTGCCAGGAGCTATTTCTGAGCAGACAGCCAGGAGTGACCCCTGAGCAATGCCGGGTGTGGCCCAAAAACCGAAAAAAAAAAAAAAAAAGAAAACAGTAGCGAGAGGCAACTTGTATGTAGCAGGGAGAACATTTCTGCAAACCAGTCCTCTGCTAAAGGCTTCCAGTCCAGAATGTGGAAAAGTCTAAGTTCCTAAACTGTGGGCTGCAGCACCAGAAGGGGGTCTGGTAACTGAATATATGAGGGAGAAGATTTCAAAAAACAAACAAACAAAAAAGAAAGAAACTGGCAACAGGAAAATTTCCTGAACACAAAATGACCAAACAGCAATTCAAAAGTAACATAGGAGTCAGAGAGATAGCACAGTGGTAGGATGTTTGCCTTGCACGCAGCTGATCCAGGACAGACAGTGATTCGAATCCCAGCATCTCATATGGTACCCTGAGCCTGCCAGGAGCATTTTCTGAGTACAGACCCTGAGCGCTGCTGGGTGTGGCCCCAAAACAAACGGGGGATGGGGGGGAACACATATTCAATCTGTTTCTGGCTGCTCTCAACCCTGTTGCAATCCTTTACAAAATAGAGTCACGTGAGGAAAAAGTTTAAGAAGTCCTGAAACAGAGAACACCTACAATTTGCCAAACAAAACAAGTAACTTCTAGAGAACAAAAGACTTGGTTTCCTTGTTTGGGTTTCGCTTGAATTAGGTTTGGAGCCACACCACACTGTGTTCAGCACTTACACTGACGGGCTCTGGGTTCAGGGATCATTTCTGGTGGGGCTCAGGGGGATCATATGCAGTGGGATCTGGCTATGGGCAAGGCTGTGCACTTGTACATATCCACTGTACATGAAGAGACATTTTCCAAAGAAAAGGTCACAACCAGTGGGGTTTGGGATATCTTATCGTACCAGAGATCAAATCTGGGCCTCCTGCAAACACTCAGACCAGGAAGTCTACCTTCAAATTTCTCTTAAGAGCACGGGGCCGGGCGGTGGCGCTGGAGGTAAGGTGCCTGCCTTACCTGCGCTAGCCTAGGAGACGGACCGCGGTTCGATCCCCCGGCGTCCCATATGGTCCCCCAAGCCAGGAGCGACTTCTGAGCGCATAGCCAGGAGTAACCCCGGAGCGTTACCGGGTGTGGCCCAAAAAACCAAAAAAAAAAAAAAAGAGTATTCAAGAGTCAGAGCAGTGGCGCAAACGGTAGGGCGTTTGCCTTGCACACGCTAACCCAGGACAGACAGTGGTTCGATCCCCCAGCATCCCATATGGTCCTCCAAGCCAGGAGCTATTTCTTTTTTTTGTTTGTTTTTTTGTTTGTTTTTTGTTTTGTTTTGTTTTTGGGCCACACCCGGGCAATGCTCAGGGGTTACTCCTGGCAGTCTGCTCAGAAATAGCTCCTGGCAGGCACGGGGGACCATATGGGACACCGGGATTCGAACCAACCACCTTTGGTCCTGGATCGGCTGCTTGCAAGGCAAAGGCTGCTGTGCTATCTCTCTGGGCCCCCAGGAGCTATTTCTGAGCACATAGCCAGCTATTTCTGAGCACATAGCCAGACGTAATGCTGAGAGTTACCTGGTGTGGCCCAAAAAAAACAAACAAAAGAGTATTCAATAGCTAAACTGAAAGTCATCCAGAGTCCAGCAGAGAAAGAGTTGTACTGAGCCATATCCTGTGCCCTGGAATAATACATTAAAAGTCTTTTTTTTTTTTTTTGGGGGGGGGGTCACACCCGGCAGCGCTCAGTGATTACTCCTGGCTCTATGCTCAAAAATCACCCCTGGCAGGCACCAGATGGGGGACCATATGGGATGCTGGGATTCGAACCACCTCCTGCATGAAAGGCAAACGCCTTACCTCCATGCTATCTCTCCAGCCCCACATTAAAAGTCTTAACATTTAATAGTGTTCACAACAAAATGTGTACAGTATGACCATATACTATATGTAGCCATTAGCTAAGACAGTAATATAAGATGGGGGTGGGGGACTGTTCGAGTAACTGAGCCTGAGTCTTCACATATGCAAGGTAAATGCTCTACTGCTTGGTTGCTGTTGCTTTGTTTTGTTTTTGGAGGCACACTTGGCAATTCTGAGTTACTCGTGGTTACTCAAGGGTCACTCCTAGCAGTGCTTGCCTCAGAGGAGCTTATGCAGTACCAGAGATCAAATCCAGTCTTACCCTTGTATTATCTCTGACCCACAATTATTTTCCTTAGTAAGACAGAGAAAGTAAAGGAGTTCAGAAAGGTGGTAGAGAGGACTGCACCATGAATCCGACTGAATTTTCATCTAGATGCTTCATTCAAATGTTTGTTTCTAGTTTGGTAAGAATTATTGAAGTGGGGCACATCTAATAATTATCTTAAGTACAGAGCTGGGGCCGGAGCAGTGGCACAGCAGTTGGGCATTTGCCTTACATGCAGCTGACCCAGGACGAAACGTAGTTTGATCCCCCAGCATCCCATATAGTCCCCTTAAGCCAGGAGCAATTTCTGAGTGCATAGCCAGGTGTAACCCGAGCGTCACCAGGTGTGCCCCCCCCTCAAAAAAAATTAAGTACAGGCTGGAGTGATAGTACAGCAGGTATAGTACATGCCTTCAATGCAGCTAACCAGGTTCAATCCTTGGCATCCCTATGTTTCCCCTGAACACCAGGAAAAATTCCTGAATGCAGAAACAAAAGTAACTCCTGAGTCCTGCTGGGTGTGGCACCCCTCAAAAGAACTGTAACTAGAAAAGATATCTATTTTTATATATTGTAAAGCTACACATTTACCCAGCTCAGTTCCTGGGAATATACAGATGTATCAATCGAAATGAAAAACATTGAAATATGGTGTGACAATAACTGTTTACGATATAAACAAAGTAAACTCCAAATGGGTAAATAATTTAAGCATTAAAAAAAAAAAAAAAAAAGAGGGGCCGGAGAGATAGCATGGAGGTAAGGCGTTTGCCTTTCATGCAGGAGGTCATCGATTCGAATCCCGGCGCCCCATATGGTTCCCTGTGCCTGCCAGGAGCAATTTCTGAGCCTGGAGCCAGAAATAACCCCTGAGCACTGCCAGGGTGACCCAAAAACCACAAAAAAAAAAAAAAAAAAAAAAAAAAGAAACATAAAGATGGCAGCCTAAAGTAAAGATTGCATTTCTAGGAATGCTTCAAAAGCCAAAAGTCATAAAAGGGAAATTATTGATTGGAATTTCTACTTGGAAGAAATCACTATCAAATGGGGGGATGAAAACCAATTAGGGAAAAACTAGATTGGCAGTTTGTGAAGTTTTTATATTAACAACTTATATCATAAAAAGTCTTTTTCAGTTTTTTGTTTGTTTTTTGGTCACACTCGGCAGCACTCAGGGTTTACTCCTGTCTCTGAGCTCAGAAATCGTTCCTGGCAGGCTCAGGGAACCATGAGATGCTGGGGATAGAACCCAGGTATGTCCAGAGTTGGCCACGTGCAAAGCAAATGCCCTGCTGTTGTGCCATAGCTCCAGCCCCAAAAGAGTCACTTTGTATACATCAAAAGAATATGACAGTATACCAGGAACACTGCCAACCTCTATGTGATCAGACATTTTACAGAAAATACAGACCACAAACAGAGCAGAAGTTCCTCCATTTTCATGTTAAGAAAATGATATACTATCCGCCCAGCCTTGAACCCTGGATCCAAGACATAGAAACGGCACAGTCCTCCATGACAACTACAAGAAACAAATCCCAGCCAGGACAGCCTTAATACGGCAGGGTCACCATCAAGTCCCAGCTCCAGTACGACATGCTGACAACGAGGAAAATGGGAACAACTTGACCTAAGGGCTGGTTACCCTACCTTACCAGCTAACAATAAGACAAAATCAGAAGACCTGTCACCCTTTGGTAGATCCAAAAGCCAAGATCGCAATTTACAGATGACTGGCTGCTAGAACCATGACCAGACGGTATACACCGTGGGACCAATAAAAAAGCCCTAGTCTAGGGTTTGAACTACGACCTGCACAACAACCATGAACCCCACTTCCAAAGGTCTAGCAGAGACAATCGTAAAGGAATCTGGCTTCTGGAAGTGCAAAGAAAGATGCTATCCTAAGTGCCATCCTAGGTACAGTGCAAAGCCAAGACCACCAACCGCAGAAGATGGATTAAAATGACACTGAGGGAACAGAACTCCTGAACCACAAAGACTGACATCATCGTAAATCCCAACCCTGAATTTGTGCAGATACTGAGATCTCAAGACACAGAGGTCTGTTTGTACCACCCAGAACAAAACAGAAGACTCCCAAACACGACAAAGGACCACCGGGAGAGTAAATGATCCTGAACAGAGTCTATAGTTGATCCCATGACAATATAATCCAAGGGCGGAGAAACCCATAACTCTTAGGCCAAGTGAATTCCTTTTCGAATGACCCCAACATTTACTGTGCCAGGGCAGGAGGAAAAAAAAAAAAAAAAAAAAGCACAAAGCATTGTTTACTTATTATATATTATTTTGTACCTTCATTTATTATTATTACTATTATTTTTACTTACATAACTATTTTTTGGTCGATTTCTCTGTGTAGGTGTGGTTATTGAAGCTGTTGTCCCCAGATATTCCTAGTTTTTTTTCTCCTTTTTTCTTTTCTTTCTTTATGGGCTAAGTCATGTTTCTTATATCAAGACCATGGCGGTTTTTGCTTTTTTTTGTTTTTGTTTTTGTTTTTGTTTTGTTTTGTTTGTTTGTTTGTTGTTTTTGTTTTTGTTTTGTGCATGTGTGGTGCTTACCATTATTGTTGGAGTCCTCACTGGATAATGGACACATTTTTTTTTTTGTACCGATGGAATGTTTCATTTTCTTTTTTCTCCATCGTCCCCCAAATCGATGATGAGAGCCTCTGCCCACTTTTGGAGTATTAGACTTTTACCCCAGTTTACTACTTTTCTCTTCTTCAGACCAAACCACGCAAATTTAACTAACTAGGCCTACCTTCCAGTTAGAGGGGGAAATTAGGGAGACACCTAGACCAATCAGATGCAAGACTACTATGTGGTAGGATAGGTACATAGGGGACCACATATTCTAGCAGCCCTGGGGTTGAGGGAAGTGGATATAGGAGATAGGACAAAAACGGAGGTGAAGGGAAGACAATTTGGTGATGGTGATTCCCCCCCTGATGTTATGTAAATATTTAACTAAAATATTATTGTCATCATGTAAACCACTATGATCAAAATAAAAATTATAAAAAAAACACATCAATTTGGCAATATGCACTAAAATTGGTAGATTTATGTCATTTAATTTTTTCTGTTTGGATGGAAGAAAATAGTTGCTTTCAATTTTATATTGTTGATAGCTTGTACCTTTGTACTTTTTTTTTCCTGACCTTCGTGTTTTCATAGTATTGGCTCAGTTTTGTACTGGATTTTTTTTTTCAGTTTAAATTAGTTCTTTAACCTATTATAAATATTCATTTTTGTATTCATATACACTTTATTTATAAAATAGATATAAACTCAAATTAATCAACAAGCAAAAAAAAGAAAGAAAGGGGCCAGGCGGTGGCGCTGGAGGTAAGGTGCCTGCCTTGCCTGCGCTAGCCTAGGACAGACCTCGGTTCGATCCCCCGGTGTCCCATATGGTCCCCCAAGAAGCCAGGAGCAACTTCTGAGCACATAGCCAGGAGTAACCCCTGAGCGTCACAGGGTGTGGCCCAAAAACCAAAAAAAAAAAAAAAAAAAAAAAAAAAAAGAAAGAAAGAAAGAAAATGATATACTAAACCACAGATACTAAGAAACCTTATATGGAAAGCAACTTAGGAAAAATATGACAACATTTTAGCCACAGCAGAGGTTTACAGATGCTCACAAACTGATGGTGTGACTGGTCCCTCTTCTACATAGTAAGATTTAACAAAACTGAACAATCAGGGGCCGGAGTAATAGCACAGCGGTAGGGTGTTTGCCTGCACACTGCCTAAGGGGACAAACCCAGGTTCAATCCCTGGCATCCGGTATGGTCCCCCAAGCCTGCCAGGAGTGATTTCTGAGTGCAAAGTCAGAAGTAACCCCTAAGCGCCGCTGGATGTGGCCCCAAAACAAATAAACAAAAAGCTTGAACAATCACCTATTTCTAAGTACTGCTCACACATACATACCACACATACTTATGGAATAAATTACATATACATTTCTTTGTTGCTGCTTTATATTTTAGCACAATACTAGCGGAACCTAAACATCCAGCAATTAGAAACAAGTGAAATATCAACTATTATGGTATATATATATATCGCCTGGGACCTCTTTCAAATAGTCATTAGTCATAGTCATGAAACTGTTCTAAGATTATTTTGAACAATTTCTAAAACATACATTGTGCTTAACAGAAGGAAGTTAGTGCTATAGTTTCTTTAATATACCCATCACCAATTTAAATATATTTAATATATATACACATAAACAGGATGCCAATAAATAGAGAATAAATTATTGATTCACAATTGCCTTGCTGCTTGAGGCAAAAATGGGAGGAAGATTTATGTATTACCACCTTATTCATCTTGAATTTTGTCTAAAGTACAGCATCTGTCTGGTAACAGCAGACAAAATGATATTGGTGATGTGTCTTTTTTTTTTTTTACATTAGTTTTTTACTGGGTGTGGCAGGTACAGTTATACTCAGGGCTTCTTCCTGGAGGTGCTCTGAGAACCATTTGCAGTGCAGATGGAATACAGAATACAGTCTGCAATGGCCGCAAGCAAGACCAAAACTCTCTCTGTACTCTCTCTCTCAAACCCCAATGATGTGCATATTAAAAAAATATAGAACAGGAGCAAAGAGAGAGCAGAGCAGTAGGGCATTTGCCTTGTACGTGGCTGACCCAGGACAGATGGTGGTTCAATTCCCGGCATCCCATATGTTCCCTCGAGCCTGAAGGAGCAATTTTTGAGCACAGAGCCAGGAGTAACCTGTGAGCGCCACCATCATGATCCAAAAACAAACAAACAAAAGAGAGAAAGAGAGGGAGAGAGAAAGATAAAGACAGAGAGAGAGAACAGGTTATATGGGACATTATCAAATGAAATGTTCAATAAGAGATACTATGTTTGGGAGGAGTTAATATATGTTATGTACCATAAAGAGAGACTTTTGAAAACAGTACTATAAATTATTTTAATATCTACATTTTCTGTTGGTTGTTCTTTTTTTTAACAAACTATATTTTTTTGTTGTTGTTTTTTGTTTTTTGGGCCACACCCGGCGGTGCTCAGGGGTTACTCCTGGCTGTCTGCTCAGAAATAGCTCCTGGCAGGCATGGGGGACCATATGGGACACGGGGATTCGAACCAACCACCTTTGGTCCTGGATCGGCTGCTTGCAAGACAAACGCCGCTGTGCTATCTCTCCGGGCCCACAAACTTTTTTTTTTTTATTTTAATTTTGTTCATATTGGTTTACATATCTTTCACAGTAGTATTTTAGGTACATATTAACATTGAATCAGGGGAATACCCATCACCAAATTTGTCCTCCCCCATCCCCGTTGCCTTCCTGTAACCCATATCCCCCACCATCACCCCCCACACACACCCCGGGGCTGCTAGAGTAGGTAGTCCCCTCTTTGTGTAGCTTACTATCAGTGATCATATATCTGTTTGGTCCTGGTACCCTTAACAACTACTTTATTTAACAAACTACTATTCTTGGTACCAAAACTATCCTTTTATTTTTCTTTAACAACCACTATTAAACATTTAAATTTCTAAACCTCTGACATTGCTAACATTACTACTAGACAATTCCAATTAAATTTCTGAGAGGCTCAAGAAGAAAGATTTTATAACACAGTCAACAATTAAATCAGAAACAATTAAAACCCCAGAAGAATAATAAAATCTTCCTTTCTAGAACATAATCAACAGCACAGTTCTGGAGAGGAGCAGGTTCTTTTTATTTTATTTTTTGTGTTGTTTTGTTTTGGGGTCACACCCGGCAGCCCTCAGAGGTTACTCCTGGCTCTGCACTCAGACAAAATGGAATTTGAACAACCATTGGTCCTGGGTCTGCTGCTTGCAAGGCAAACGCCCTACTACTAAACTATCTCTCTGGCCCAGGGGCAGGTTCCTTCTGATGTGGCTTGCAGAGATTATTCCCTTTGGCCATCTTGCTCAAAAAGATCACAGCCCACCAACCACTCACCTTCTCCCCTGGGGACACAACAAGCTGCTGGTGTAAAAATAAATGCAGGAAGTTCATGCGAGCAAGCTAACAAAGCCATGAGCACCAGAGGGAAGGCAAAACTTGACCCAAAAAATCAAGAGGAAAAAACTAAAGGCTTACACAGAGATTTGCACAGACTTTCACATTGACTATTCTCAGTAAAGACATGACAGTAGTGACATCTCACACTTAAAACCTAACTACAATGCTTAAATTACGGAGCTAGTTTTTGGGTTTCTTTTTATTTTTTTTTTTTTTTTGTCTCACTTTTCTTACCTATCTTCCTTTATCCTATTCGGTTTACTGGTTTGTTTTGGAGGGCATCCACCCACCCTGTATTCATCCCCCTCCCCCTTTAAATGAATTTTTGTTTGTTTTTTGGAGGCGGTCACACCCGACAAGTGCTCAGGGGTTACTCCTGACTCTATGCTCAGAAATCGCTCCTGGCAGGCTCAGAAGACCATATGGGATGCTGGGATTCGAACCACCATCCTTCTGCATGCAAGGCAAATGCCCTACCTCCATGCTAGCTCTCCGGCCCCTTAAATGGGATTTAAAAAAAATAAAATAAAATCCAGTGAAATGCTTGGTGGTTAGATGGTTGACTTCAATCTAAAGGTGCTACTATTCGATTACTACAAATATTAGTGACTATTCTACATGTGCTTATTTATTCAACCTCCCAGAAGGCAGGCAGACTTTTTACACAATGCATGCTCTATTTAGCAGGCAGTGACTGCACTTTGAAAGAGAAATACCTTGGATTATTTCTGGGTTTCACACAGAGAAACTCTTGAGAGGCTGTAGGAGGTGTCAGGTATATTTCACTTCATTTGACACTAGCTAAGTTCTCAACATAAGAGTATTGTATACAGATTCTGATTATGGGAGACGGGGGAAAAACAGCAGAATTTGGATCTAATAAAAAGAGCAGACTACGTGGCTCAAAACTGAAAACTTGCGTTCTTTACGCTGTAACTGTTAAATAAAATTGGTAGCAAAAGATCTATTTTGACAACTGCAGAGGAAGCTCAATAGAGAAAAAGAGCATTTCACAGATCAGTTATATAACACGGCGTGTAGTATTTTTCCACCTAAAGGCAGAACCCACACAGATGTAAGGGGGGAAAGTCAATCCTAAAAATGGCCTGATCTGGTTTTCAATACTTCACAAAAATCCCACCCTCAAGGACAATCCCAATTTTCACAAACCTTTGAGCCAGCAGATTTTATTAATGAACCTGGCTGTTCACAAATCCCAGGCTCTTCCTTTGACAGCTTAAGCCTAAAAATTTGGATTCCTTACAGATCAAACCAGTTTTACTTATGCCTTTAAATTCATCTGTAATCTCACTGGTAAATTTAGCCTCTACATCCAAAACCCTTTTATCAGCATCTTTCTGTGCCTAACCACACAGATTTTTGCTTCTTGGAAACACAAAGGGGTGAAAAAAGAAAAAAAACAACAAAAAAACAGGAAGAAGGAACAGCTGGAAGGGATTCTGAAGCACTTTTCTCTAGCAAACATTTCTAAAGACCTGCTAAATGCCAAGAGAACATAAAAATGAAAAGGTAAGAGAGATGGGCAGATGGAATCAGAAATGTGAGAAGTAGCCACTGGCTGTAACACACCCAAACAATGAGGCAGCTGATCCCAAGGGAGGTGACTATTTTCATCCTAAGTATCCTCATTCTCCCCTTCAAGAGAAAAGATCGCCTTTTTGCCCTTGCAAAGAAAAATCAAATAGAAGGACTAAGACAACAGGTAAGACCTTGATTCAAAAAAAAAAAAAAAAAGGAAGAAAATAAGAAACAAAAAGTCTCTTCTTAGAAACCAAAGAGTTAATAAAAAAAACAAGTTTGGTTGAGAATTAATAAAACAAACTAGTCCTACACAACTGCACAAAAAATATGAATAAATGGAAAGGTACTAAAGACAGCTTCTTTCTCTACCATCCAAACTGAAATACAAACTCTAATAAATTTAATAACTCCATTCACCTAAGTCAAATACAGCAATTGAGTCTAGCTTGGCAAGGAACATTTATTCTGAAAACATAATCCTGAAAATATTAAGCATGGGGGCCGGGTAGGTGGCGCTGGAGGTAAGGTGTCTGCCTTGCAAGCGCTAGCCAAGGAAGGACCGCGGTTCGATCCCCCGGCGTCCCATATGGTCCCCCCAAGCCAGGGGCGATTTCTGAGCACATAGCCAGGAGTAACCCCTGAGCGTCAAACGGGTGTGGCCCAAAAACAAAAAAAAAAAAAAAAAAAAAAAAAAGAAAATATTAAGCATGATCATTTAAAAATGCATGCAGACATGCACATTCACAAATTTGGGAGTTCCCTACTTCCCATTTATAACCTAGACAGACTAAAGCTGAGATACCCGGCAGACATAGGCCTTTTCCCAGCATTATAAACCAGTGACCTGCTTTCCAACTCAAAACATTTTAGCCTGTCTAATGCACTTGCAAATCAGTGTCACCCAAACAGGAATAACAGTGAACTCTATGCCATAAACTCAAGAAGTTTAAAATGTACCAAGCTCAAGGCCTGAGCAATAAATAGTACAATGAATAGGGCATTTGTCTTGGTTCGATCCCCCACACCTCATATGGTCTCTGAAGCCCACTAGGAGTGATCCCTAAGCACAAAGCCAGGGTAACCCTTGAGATTTGCCAGGTGTGACCCCCACCAAAATAATAATAATAATAATAATAATAATAATAATAATAATAATATCTACCAGGTCAAGGATGTAACTTAGCAGCTGAATGCTTGTCTCACCCTGTCAGATGCACAAAAACAGCTTAAAATCTAGACAATATGAGTGGATGTGTATATAAATGTGTGCTTGTTTGTGTGTGTATACATGTATTTTATGAACTGTATATTACATATTGTTTATAATACTGACAACATCAATGCTTACATGGTATGTCAGATTAATTTGAGACGAGGGGAGGAATGAAAGGTTGGGAAGCTCCAAAGAAATTCTTAAAACTTATCAAAATCGGGGCCGGAGAGATAGCATGGAGGTAAGGCGTTTGCCTTTCATGCAGGAGGTCATCAGTTCGAATCCGGCTTCCCGTATGGTCCCCCGTGCCTGCCAGGAGCAATTTCTGAGCATGGAGCCAGGAGTTTCCCCTGAGCACTGCTGGGTGTGACCCAAAAACCACACACACACACACACACACACACAAACTTATCAAAATCGAGTTACAAAGAGAACCCCAAATCTTAGCTTGTGGCTTTAGGTTCTGGTTGGATCTGCAGCAGTGCTTGGTCCCTGAAACACGGAGCCTGGAATAGCTAGGTGTGGCAAAAATAGTAATAATAATAAAATAATAATAGCCGTGCCAAAAGTAAAACACAAAATCGTGCATATGAAATATGGTTTTGTTTATGTAAAAACTCACATGCATAAAGATAAAAAGCAAAAATATAAAAACTACTGCTTCAATTTTTTTTTTAAAAAAAATCCTAATCCACCCGGAGAGATAGCACAGCGGTGTTTGCTTTGCAAGCAGCCAATCCAGGACCAAAGGTGGTTGGTTCAAATCCCGGTGTCCCATATGGTCCCCCGTGCCTGCCAGGAGCTATTTCTGAGCAGACAGCCAGGAGTAACCCCTGAGCACCACCGGGTGTGGCCCAAAAACCAAAAAAAAAAAAAAAAAAAATCCTAATCCTAGGGCAGGGATAAAGAAACAATTCTTAACCCCATTTCCATTTTCTATAAAATGCATTAAATATTACTGCAGCTCTATTTTGTCCCCTTACTATTTCTCTTTAAAATCGTGCTCCACAATGTTACCGTGCCTCGGTTTTTGTCAGCAAAGAGCTGCAATATTTCAAGCAATATTGAAAGCCAGATGCTCTGCCCTCCTATACCATATGACCATTCTGCTGGAGAAATGCGTTTTCATGGGTGCCCCTAGTCTCAGAAATCAAGAACCCAGAGGCTTTGGGGGTTTGTTTTTGTCTTTCTTTTTCTTTTTTGAGTTCTCAATTGATGGTGAAAGAAGTTGCTTCCTGGCAGCCCACCTCACTCAGCTCTCCAAGACACCCCCAAGTACCAAAGCATTCCACCATATGGAATCAGCCACGTACAGGAGTCCCTGAATCTCGACCCATCACATTGTTGAAATGCTGCCCCAAGCCCAAAGCGCGATCCCTGGAGGGGAGGACCTGCAAGGCTGCGGGGCAGGGGGGGTATGGGGGTGGCCTGCCAAGCCAAACACCCTCTGGAACCCAGAAAAAGGCCTGGCCTGTTCACACTGGGTTCAGAGCCTCAGTTTCCAGCAGCTAGTTGCTGCGTTTGTCCCCAAGCAGATCCATCAGGATCACAGGTTGGTGGTAAGCCTGCCTGTCTGTATGCCAGTGTCATCTGTACATGCAACACACACGCACTTAGTTGGGAAGGCAGGAAAATAACACACACACACACACACACACACACACACACACACACACACACAGATGCACTAGCTGGGAAGCCAGGAAAATAACAAGACACACACACATACAAAACCTTCCTGTCTGATTGCCAGTGTCATGAGTACACACACACACACACAAACATACACACACTACTTGGAAAGCTAGGAAAATAACTCAGGCAGACAGACAGGCACACACAGATGCACTATTTGGAAAGCCAGGAAAATAACAGACAGACATACAGACAGACAGACAGACACACACACACACACACACACAGTAATGCACTAGTTGGGAAGCTAGGAAAATAACACACACACACACACACACACACAGTGATGCACTAGTTGGGAAGCTAGGAAAATAACACACACACACACACACACACACACACACACAGATGCACTACCTGGGAAGCCAGGAAAATAACACAGACAGAAAGGCAGGCAGACACACAGACACACACACACACACACACACACACAGGTGCACTAGTTAGGAAGCCAGGAAAATAACACACAGAGAGACAGACAGACACAAACAGCTGCACTACCTGGGAAGGCAGGAAAATAACAGACGGACGGACGGACGGACGGACGGACGGACAGACAGACAGACAGACAGACAGACAGACAGACAGACAGACAGACAGACAGACGCACTACCTGGGAAGCCAGGAGCATAACACGGACAGACAGACGGACGGACACTCACTCTCTGGGCCTGCCTCCCTCTTCCTCTCCCACCCTCCCTCCCTCCCAGGCCGGGCCACCTGCCCGGCCAGCCGCGCCGCCGCCAGCCACCGGCCACCCCACCTGCCGGGACGCCCCGGACGCCCGCGCGTCCGCGCACGCGCAGCCCCCGCGGGACGCCCCAGCCCCGCCGCCCCCGCCGCCCCCGCCGCCCCCGCCGCGCTCACCTGGCTCGCCGCGCTCCATCGCCACGGCCGGATGCTGCGCGTGCTCCGGCTCCTCCGTGCGCCGCCGTCGCCGCCGCCGACTGCAGCCCGAGCCCACGCCGGCGCCCCGCCCACCCCTCGAGGCCACGCCCCGTCTGTCGGGAAGCCACGCCCCCGCTTGTGAGACCACACCCGCCGGGAGCCCCGCCCTCGCGTCGTCGCCCGACCAACCACCCCAGGTACCTGGCCCCGCCCCGTCCCCGCACGCGAGGCCACGCCCGCATCCCCGAGACCACGCCTCGCCTGGTGATAGGCCACGCCTTCGGAGCCGTCTAGGCTAGAGCGTCGCCCAATCACCCACCTGGGCCCGAGAGGCCACGCCCCTTCTTCGAGGCCACGCCCCCAGCGTCGTCCCGAGGCGTCGCCCAACCAACCACTCACCTGGCCCCGCCCCGCCCACTGCACAAGAGGCCACGCCTCTGATTGCGAAGCCGCGCCCATCTTTTTTCCTTATAAGCACCGTCTCCTGACCCCGCCCCGCCGGCCGACCTGTGTGAGGTTCAGTCACGTCGGCGTGGGCGGGGTGGGCGCGGACCGGAAGCGGAAGTGGGCGGTGCAGCCCCTCTCTTGCAAAGCCAGCTAGCTACCTGGACTGTGTCAGTGTCCTTTGCTCCCCCAGTTTTGCCCCTTCAGAACCCCAATTCCCTCCTCCTCAGAGGCTCTTTCTCGGCCCAGGCGAGCACCAGCTCTTCTGCCCTTCTTTAGCAAGCCTGGGAAGAATGCTTAAGTGTGCACAAGACGCCTTTTTAGCTGTTTTGAGGCCTTCTAGGCTCCACCACCCACTGCATGGATTCCCTAATGGTAGCTTCAGTATCTAGGTCACAAAGACACTTAAAAGAAGAAAATAAAAGCCCAAAATCGCCTCATACAAAAAGATGCTGCTGGCCTCCCACAGAAAGTTGTGTTTTTCCAAAACACAAATGGGGCAGGATGCAAATTAGTGCTTTCTCCCAACTAGGACAAGGCTGTCAGAGATGACTAAGTGAAATGTTTGAAATGAAATGAATAAACAAAATTATCACAATCTTTAGACGTGATATGTTTGACTCTTTTTCCTCCTTGGAGTTACACCCGTCTGTACTCAGGGCTTATTCCTTGACTGTGCTCATGGATTCCCATCTGGGGGACATGGGGGACCATGATTGGTTCAGGGGATCAAACTGGATCAGCCCCTGTAAAATAGATGTTCCCTGTGGGAACTCTAAGTCCCTAGAAGTAACAATTTGAGGTTTCTTATTGATCAATTCAGAGTTTTAATTTCCTGTAGTAATATCATGGTTTGGTGCCACATTCATTGATGTTCTGGTTTACTCAGAGTTCTCCAAACTCTCCAAGCTGAGTTCTCCAAGCTCCTAGGACCACATTGTGCACCGGGTCTACTTTGGGGCCACCATGCAATCAACCCACTGCGCTATCTCTCTAGCCCATTCCTTTTAATTAGTAGCAGTCACTCTTTATGGTCAACACATTCTGCTATCCTTCGTGAAGCCGGATTTCAGAGCCATCTGACCCTTCAAATGAGATAAGCTGCTTTTTGTGTTTGCTGGAAATTCAAGTTTGCAGGGTGCTATAGTGCCCTATATTGGCTGAGCTTTTAACAATGGTTGGTCTGTTATCTGTGCGTGAATCTAATTCAGGCCTCACACAAGCCAGGCATGTACTCCTCTAAGCTTAGTCATGTCTCCAGTGCCTTATTAAAGTTTTAAATTAATGAGGATGAGAGAGTTAAGGTGTTTACTCTGCATGTGGCTGACTAGATTTGTTTTTGTTTGGGGGCCACACCCAGAGGTGTGCAGGGGTCAATCCTGGTTTTGCACTCAGAAAGCATTCCTGACAGGCTCTGAGGACTATATGGGATGCTGAGAATGGAACCCCAGTTGGTCATGTGCAAGGCAAGTGCCTATCCATTGTGATATCGCTCCAGCCCCAGGCTGCCCCAATTTGATCCCCAACAGCCAGAAGTGTTACCTAAACACAGAGGCAGGAGTAAGCCCTAAGAATGCCTTAATCCAACTTTTAAATCCCCCAATTTTTTTTTGTTTTGTTTTGTTTTTGGGTCACACCTGGCAATGCTCATGGCTTACTCCTGGCTCTAGTCTCAGAAATCGCTCCTGGCAGGCTCAGGGGACCATATGGGATGCCGGGATTCAAACCACTGACCTTCTGCATGCAAGGCAAATGCCTTACCTCCATGCTATTTCTCCGGCCCCTAAATTCCCAAATTTTTAATAAATTTTTCAAACCTGAGAAAAATCTATGTTTTCCATCACTATCTCATTGCACAGTTTTGCAAATGTAGCTTCTTCCCACCTACATCTCCAGATCTTCTCCATGAAGTTTACTCAGTTTAGCCAAAAAAAAAATGACACTGCTTCTTTTCTTGTATTGTTCCTCAGTCCTCTTGTATGCCAACTGTCCTTGCCTCTCATCTCCACAACTACCATGCTCCAGCTGTGGGTTTATGAGTCACAGTTATTAAGTGATATATAAGACTAAGTTCAGAAAAGAGTTTTTGGACATCTTTTTCATCCCTTTAGTTGTACCATCACTTGTTTATTTTTTATTTTTATTTTATTTTATTTATTTATTTATTTATTTATTTTTGGTTTTTGGGCCACTCCCAGCAGTGCTCAGGGGTTACTCCTGGCTATCTGCTCAGAAATAGCTCCTGGCAGGCACAAGGGACTATATGGGATGCTGGGATTCGAACCAACCACCTTAGGTCCTGGATTGGCGGCTGCTTGCAAGGCAAACGCCGCTGTGCTATCTCTCCAGCCCCAACTTGTTTATTATTTAAGTTTACCTTCAGGTTTAATTTTTTTGGGGGGGGGGGCACACCAAATGACACTCAGGTTATTCCTGGCTCTGCACTCAGAAATTGCTCCTGGCTTGAGGGATCATATGGGATGCCGGGGATCAAACCGAGGTCATCCTGGACAGCCACGTGCAAGACAAATGCCCTACCGATGCACCACCACTCCAGGTCCAAGTTTTAATTTTTTTTTTTTTTTATTTTTTTGGGTTTTTTTGGGGGGCCACACCCGGCAGTGCTCAGGGGTTACTCCTGGCTGTCTGCTCAGAAATAGCTCCTGGCAGGCACGGGGGACCATAGGGGACACCGGGATTTGAACCAACCACCTTTGGTCCTGGATTGGCTGCTTGCAAGGCAAACGCCGCTGTGCTATCTCTCTGGGCACAAGTTTTAATCTTTTTTTTTTTTTTTTTTTTGGTTTATTGGGTCATAGCTGGCGGCACTCAGGGATTACTCCTGGCTCTACACTCAGAAATCGCTCCTGACAGGTTCAGGGGACCATATAGGATGCCAAAACTCGAACCGAGGTCCATCAGGGTGGGCCAAATGCAAGGCAAGCGCGGTACCACTATGCTCTCTCTCCAGCCCTCAGATTTAATTTTTAAAATGAAGTATAATGAAACTCTTCAGTCTGGTGCTTATAGCTAAATGATGCAACAGAGCCTGAGAGTACAGTGGGGAAGGCGCTTGCTTTGCATGTGGGCAATCAGGGTTTAGTCCCTGACAAAATACACATTTCCCTGAGTACCTCCTGGAATGAGCCCTGAGCACAGAGCCAGGAGTAAGTAACCTCTGAGTACCACTAGATGCGGTCCCAAAACCAAAATGAAAAGATGAATAAGATGATAAACTTTGTAAAAGTATAAAAGAGAAAGACATTGGTAGCAAGTTCTCCAAAGTGGGAAAAAAATAATTCTAACTAGCTCTTACTCAAATTTATCAGGACACCTAGAAAGTCTCCCAATGTATGGGCCCACTTGTTAAAATGAGTCTTGATAAAAGGTGTTGATTAAACACATTTAGTCTGTTTATACTTGTTTGTATTTGATGTACTTCTTAGCCTGCTTTATAATGATGAACTTGATTGTTATAGATTTTGGATGGTGGAAAATGTCTTTTTTGGAGGGAAGAATTTTTTTAACTTTATTTATTTATTTATTTATTTATTTATTTATTTATTGGTTGATTGGTTGGTTGTTGGGCACACCCCACAGTGCTCAAGGATTTCTCCTGGCTCTGCACTCAGAAATCGCCCCTGGAAGGCTGGGGAACCATATGAGATGCTGGGAATCAAACCAGGTCCCTCCCGAGTCAGCTACATGCAAGGCAAATGCCCTACTGCTGTGCTATCTCTCCAGCCCTGGGGATGAGAGGTGGTTTCTATGCTTGCCCACATCTGTGGTCGATGATGTGGAAGATAGATGATGGCTTAGGCCTTAGCCAATATCCAGCTTTCCCTATTTCCTTCTTAAGAGCTGTCAAGTATTGCTCAGGGCAGAACTGGATCCAGCTGAGTCCCTCACAGCTGGTGGTGGCTCTCTGACAGGCTAAAGACAAATGAGATGAGAGCAAAATTGGCTAGTGGAACCTCAAAGCAATAATTTTTTAAACAAGAAAACTTGGCAACATGATTTCACTTTCTCCCTCCCTGCTTTTATCTAGAGAAACATTCAGAGCCTAATTGTCTGGGACTAAAGCCACCAGCCCAAGGTGGCATGGCCAAATGACAGACAAACATAGGGGCCTTTACTATCTCACTCTTTTTTTAGCCCCTGTAATTGACTTCCTGTTGCATAAACAAATGTAAACCTAATTCATACAAAAAAGGTTCACTCCAGGAGAAAAATTAACCTTGCAAATAGTGGAATAGTGGTAAGGATTTATTTTAAGTTTCCTTTGTGGTTTTTTTGTTTTGTTTTGTTTTGTTTTATAGTTGTTTGTTTGGTTGGTTGGTTTTTGGATCACACCCAGAAGTTACTCCTGGCTCTGCATTCAGAAATCACTCCTGGAAGACTCAGGATCATATGGGATACTGGAGATCGAACCCAATTTCATCCCAGGTTGGCTGCATGCAAGACAATGCCCTACCACTGTGCCAAACAGTAGCTTTGGATTATCCTTAAAATAATGATTCTTAAAAAAAAATAGATAAAACATAATAATGATTCTTGGTTCCGGAGCAGGAGAACAGAGGTAGGGCATTTGCCTTGCAAGCAGCTGATCTAGGATGAATGCTGGTTCGATTCCCCGGCATCCCATATTTCCCCTGAGCCAGGAGTGACTTCTGAGCGCAGAGCCAGGAGTAACCCCTGAGTGCTGCCGGGTGTGGCCTCAAACAACAAAAAGAACAAAACAAAAATAATGAATCTTGGGGAAAAACTTAAGGTTCTGATAAATCTTTAGTCAGGACTAAGTAGGAAATTTTGGAGTTGTCCCTGATCTGTTACACAGGAGATGGGAATGGCTGTGTACACTGAGGGCTAAGAATGCCTCACCCTAAGAAGAAGCATGATTGAACATTCTTTAAAGTCAGGACCCAATACAGGAGTCCAGTGCAGTACTGTTGTCTGATGGATTCGGGATACTCTGTTCAATTTAAATTTTCAATAAACCACAAACAGCTTTCCAAAAAAGTAGATCCCTTGTAATATTTGTAACAGATTCAAACCAAGAAAGTCACTTGTGCTTTAATCTAAAATTTTTAACAGGGAATTTAAATTTATCTTGCTAATTCTTTTCTTTTTTTAATTTTTTGGTTTTTGGGTCACACCTGGCGGTGCTCAGGGATTACTCCTGGCTCTGTGCTCAGAAATCGCTCCTGGCAGGTTCAGGATTCAAACCACTATCTATCCTAGTTCAGCTGCATGCAAGGCAAACACCCTACCCTGTGCTATCTCTCCAGCCTTATCTTTCTAATTCTATCTACAATGTCTGTTTGATTTGTTTGGGTTGGGGGGGTTGGTTTTTTGGGTTCTTTTTTTTTTTTTTTTTTTTTTTTTTGCTTTTTTGGGGGGGCACACCAGGTGACAATCAAGGGTTACTCCTGGCTATGTGCTCAGAAATCACTCCTGGCTTGGGGGACCATATGGGATGCCAGGGGATCAAATCGTGATCTGTCCTAGGTTAGCACATGCAAGGCTACTGCCCTACCTCTTGTGCCACCACTCCAGCCCCTATCTGTTTGGGTTTCTTTTGTTGTTGTTGTTCTTGTTTGTTTGCTTTGACTCAGTTTGGTTTTCAGGCCACACCCAGTAGAACTCAAGGACTACATCCAACTCTGTTGAGGAGTTGCTCCAGGACCATATGGTGCTGATGATCAAATTGTAAACCAAATGTAAGGCCAGGGCCTTAATCCCTGTACTCTCTCTCTGCAGACTAGTGTGCCAGCTTCTATGCACAGTTGTAGTTTCCTGATAAATCCTCCATCAGAAGCATGTGGTGCCACAATGTTTTAGAAATTTAGCATAAACTGAAAGAAATACATAGTGGATATATATTGCATGAGGCCTAACAAACAGGTCTAAGAAATCAAGAACAAGTTTTATAGAAGGATCGCTTTAATGCCAAGTAACTAGCTTTTATTGCATAAAAACATGGCTATCTTGCATGCTCTTAGTTACATAAAAGACTGTGAATATGAAATAAACAACTTTAAAAATGCATAAAAATAACTATTGGCAGGAAAGAGAGCACCTGATACTCATGGTGGTTTTACATATAAAATTCCTAAAATCTTATGTTATTGATTTTGGCTATGTTAAGAAAAGCCATAGACCACTTAATCTTCCTTGTGTTTTTTTAAGCCACTTTGATGTCTTTGTGCTTATCAAATTACATTATGAGAGCCTTGTGGGAGGGGATTTCTAATGTTCAAACCTCTTTTGTTCCTGGACACACCACCGTTATCCATCTTTGCATCTCCTTTTAATGTCACTGTGCTGCATTCAGTTTACGCAGCTACTATAGTAAGTGGCAATCAATTTTCACCGATCTTTGAGCCAGTATTTCATCTCTCTTGCAGGCTGGCTAATCCTTATTGTGGCGGATAATTTTCCAGAGTGTCAGTGTTTCTCTTGCAGAAATGGTGTGACGAATGCCTAAAGCAGGGCTGAGGAGAAAATGTCTGTGTCACTGTCACTACAAGACACATCTGATCCATGACCATAGTGTAGTGAGCAAGACCACATGTTACTCAGGACACATGAAAGAATCCAGCTGACCTATTGCTTAAAAAAAAATCACAGTCCAGGACTGGAGTGATAGTACAGCAAGTAGGGTGTTTGCATTGCACATGGTCAACCCAGGTTTAATCCTATATGATCCTTTAAGCTGGTCAGGAGTGATCTTAAGTGCAGATCCAGGAATAAGATACGAGCATAACTAGGTCTGACCCAAAACCAATAAAAAGGAGGAGGAGGAAGAGGAAGAGGAGGAAGAAAAGAAGGAAGAGAAGAGGAAGATGAAGAAAGTAAGAAATAAGAAAGAAAATGAAAGAAAGAAAAGAAAGGAAGAAAGAAAGAAAGAAAGAAAGAAAGAAAGAAAGAAAGAAAGAAAGAAAGAAAGAAAGAAAGAAAGAAAGAAAGAAAGAAAGAAAGAAAGAAAGAAAGAAAAGAAAGAAAGAAAGAAAGAAAGAAAGAAAGAAAAGAAAGAAAGAAAAATTAAGAAGGAGAAGAGAAAAGGAGGAGGAAGAGAGAGAGAGTGAGATTCAAAAGAATTGAAAGATCCCTTAAGGAGTTATATTCTAATTTCTTCTTTTAGCTTCACACATAAAATGGGTGATTTCACTGGAGAAAGAAACTGAACAATCTCTTGACTAGAAAACTGTACTTAGATGTGTGGGTTATTTCTTTCTACAAGAAGAGAAATTCATTAGTTGTTAAACGGTTATCCCGGCCGTCCCCCCTCCTTTTTATCCCATGATGGAAAGAATCTAGTAGAGCAGGTGTATCTTGAAAACAGGATACTTAGATCCCAATCTCAAGAGAAGGGACCCTTAAGGGGAAAGCCAGACACTCAAATCAATGACCCAAAATAAGGCCTCTCTAAATCTCTAAATCTCAAGTCCCAGGTCTTGAAATTTTTACAAAACAGACTTTATAAATGAGATTTAGGTAAGGGATATTTTTTAAGTAAAGTAAAATAGTTTTTTATCTGTTGAAATGGGGAGGGGGGAGAGTCAGAACAGAATTCTGGCTTTTCCAGAATGAAGAGAATCAAAATTAAGTTAGGCCATAAAGTATAAGGTAGGAATTACACACCTCATGTTGAGATGAGGGTGATACCCAGAAAGGGAATGTGTTGCTTATTTTTTTTTGTTTGTTTGTTTTTTGGTCACACCTGGTGATGCTCAGGGATTACTCCTGGCTCTCCATTCAGGAATCACTTCTAGTGAATAAAGTATATAGAGACCTTATGGGATGCTGGGGATTAAACCCAGTTCAGCCTCATGCAAGGCAAGGTAGGGCCTGGAGAAGTGGTTTTTTTGTTTTGTTTTGTTTTGTTTTTTCAGAAGATGATTCTAATTCTAGGTCAGGAGATAGGCCCAGGCTAGTCCCACTAGCCCTTAAAAGTCTCATGACTTTAATCTTTCTAGCTCAAGGCTGAGACAAACTATAACAGGACAGTGGGTAAAGATAAGAAACATGAGAGGGGCTGAAGAGATAGCATGGAGGTAAGGCATTTACCTTTCATGCAGAAGGTTTGAATCCCGGCGTCCCATATGGTCCCCCGTGCCTGCCAGGAGCGATTTCTTAGCACGGAGCCAGGAAAAACCCCTGAGCACTGCTGGGTGTGACCCAAAAACCACAAAAAAAAGAAAGAAAGAAAGAAAAAAAAAACATGAGAGAGGGCCAGAGAGATAGCACAGTGGTAGGGCATTTGTCTTGCAAACAGCCAACCCAGGACGGATCTGGGTTTAATCCCCGGCATCCCAGATGGTCCCCAGAGCCTTCCAGGAGCGATTTCTGAGTGAACAGCGAGGAGTAACCCCTGAACACTGCCAGGTGTGGCCCCAAAACCAAATCAAACAAAACAAAATAACACCTATTATACCTGGTCTCTGTTTGTAAAAATAATATATGATATTACATATAGTTGTATTGTCCTACTGATGTATTATCATATGTATGCTCTGTTGTCATAATTTGTTGCTTATGTGGTTAACTGAGATAGTTTTTTCTAGTTTTTAGCTATTAAAAATAGTGCTGTCATTTAAGAAATAAGAAAAGAAAATAATTGCCTTCAAAGAGAGACAAAGGAGGAAGAGAAGTACTTTTAAGGTTTTGGTTTTATTTTTGGGCCACACCCAGCAGTGCTCAGGGACTACTCCTGGCTGTCTGCTCAGAAATAGCTCCTGGCAGGCATGGGGGACCATATGGGACACCGGAATTCGAACCAACCACCTTTGGTCCAGGATTGGCTGCTTGCAAGGCAAACGCCACTGTGCTATCTCTCCGGGCCCTTTGGTTTTATTTTTGCAAGAAACCTTGTTGTTGTTTTTTCCCTTAAGATTGTTACATACCTGGGCCGGAGAGATAGCATGGAGGTAAGGCATTTGCCTTTCATGCAGGAGGTCATCGGTTTGAATCCTGGCGTCCCATATGGTCCCCTGTGCCTGCCAGGAGCAATTTCTGAGCCTGGAGCCAGGAATAACCCCTGAGCACTGCCGGGTGTGACCCCCCAAAAAATATATTGTTACATACCAATGACTGGAAAGACAATACAGATGTTATTCTACCTTCTTTTTTTTTCTTCTTTTTTTTGGGGGGGGGTTTCGTTTTTGGCCATACCAGGTGGCTCTCAGTGGTTACTCCTGGCTATGTGCTCAGAAATTGCTCCTGGCTTGGGGGACCATATGGGATGCCAGGGATTGAACGACGGTCCGCACTGGGTCAGCTTCGTGCAAGGCAAACGCCCTACCACTGCACTATTGTTCTGACCCCGTTATTCTATCTTCTTTCCATGCAGCTGACCCCAATTTGATCCCTAGCCCCATTAGGACTGATTCCAGAGCACATAGCCAGGAGTAACCCTTAAGCAATATTGGCGGGTTTACTCAACCCTCATCCACCAAAAATATTCATATACAATATTACTAAAAGCTTGAACAACGGAAAGTAAAATTTCAAAATAATTTGTTAAAATAATAAGCTTATGGAAAATGGTGTGAATTATTCTAGGTAGCCCAACTATTTTGTAATTCCCTTGAGTTGTATGTATCTTGAAGTGGCTGGTTGCTACCTCTGCATTTATTTTGTGTAGAGTGCTCTCAAAACACTCATTTTTCATATTTCCAGACAGATCTAAGACCCTAAATGACATTTTATTCTATTTCATTTTCTTCCCAAGCTCTAAAGATCTGCCGTGCCTAGGAAGATGAATAAAATGTGTTTAAGGATGAAAAGGCAATGCTCATTATAATCACATTTTGGCAGAGTGAATGTGAGTACTTGATCATATGCCTCTGAACTTATAAAATACTGAACACATGTTACTAACAGTCACTTCTTAATGGCAAGATTAAGTTATTTGTGATAATTAAAAAATATTTTTGGGCCACACCCAGCAGCACTCCTGGCTTTGCTCTCAGAATTTACTCCTGGTGGGCTCAGGACAATATGGGATGCCAGGGATCGAACCCTGATCTGTTACAGGTCGGTCCCAGGTTGGCTGTGTGCAAGGCAAACACCCTACCCTCTGTGCATTCACTTCAGCCCCACTCTTTTTACTTTTTTTAAATACTAGTCTGTAAGTAAATTTTTTTTTTAATTTTGTTAAGGAAAAAGATGAAGAAATAATAACCAAAATATTTCTATGAATTCTTCCTATCGCATGGGACTTTGAAAATCTGTAACTTTGGAAATGTTATGCAGTAAGAACCTAGCTTTCCAGCACCTACGTCCCCATCCTTTGACTTTTTTATCATTAGTTATTGCTGTTATGCACAAAACCAACTTCTTTCTTTTTTTTTTTTATATAGTTTTTATTGAGATCAATGTGAATTACCAGTCTTTCACAGTTCTATTTAAGGTACACAATGACAGTGAATTAGGGCAATTCCCACCACCAGTGTTGACCTCCCTCTGCCATTGTTCCCAGTATGCATCCCATAACTCCACCCCTAGTTCCCTGGACTGCTAGTGTAATAGGCCCCTTTTATGTTTGGGCTTGTTGTAATTTGGGTCTCTTGATTCTTTGGGTTGGGCATTTAGGTCTGATCATTTTTTTATTTTCACTCAATGCTAATGAGACCACTTGGCCCCTGGTACCATCCACTTTTTTTTTTTTCTCAATTTGTAGGAAGACAGAAATATGAGGCAAAACAAGATGATTTGTGTTCTATGGTTTTGTTTGAAGAAGAAAAAGGAGGAGGAGGAGGTGCAGGAGGAGGAGGAAGAGAAAGAGGAGGAGGAGGAGGAGGAAGAAGAAGAGAAAGAGGAGGAGGAGGAGGAGGAGGAAGAAGAAGAGAAAGAGGAGGAGGAGGAGAAAGAAGAAGAAGAAGAAGAAGAAGAAGAAGAAGAAGAAGAAGAAGAAGAAGAAGAAGAAGAAGAAGAAGAAGAAGAAGAAGAAGAAGAAGAAGAAGAAGAAGAAGAAGAAGAAGAAAAGGGTGGCTGATGTGGTAAGATTTTGTTTTTTGTTTTGTTTGGTTTTTTATCTGCATAGGCACAGTAAGTATTGCGGAAATTAGAAAGGAAATTCCCTTGGCCAAGAGCTATATATAGGGTGTTTTCACCATTGAAACATACTGTCGGGGCTGGAGAGATAGCATGGAGGTAAGGCGTTTGCCTTTCATGCAAGAGTTCATCGGTTCGAATCCCAGCGTCCCATATGGTCCCCCGTGCCTGCCAGGAGCAATTTCTGAGCATGGAGCCAGGAGTAACCCCTGAGCACTGCCGGGAGTGACCCAAAAAAAAACCACAAAAAAAAAAAACAAAAAAACAAAGAAACATACTGTCAATAGACCGACTACAGGCTCTGGACTTGCTAGTTGTTCAATGCCAAGGTCTTTCTTTATGGTGCCCAGAAACGTTCTGCTCAGTAGGGATTGTCAAAGTCAGTTCTCTGTAATTAGAGATCTTGGTTTTTGCACAGATCCTAGGATGAAGTCTAGGATAAGAGTCTTTCTTTGTGGTCCCAGGAAAAGTTCTGCTCAATGGCGGTTGTTGTAGTCAGTCTTCTTTAATTAGTGATCTTGAAAACCAAGTTATTCTTTATAATAACTATTTCTGCCTGCTTCTAAGAAACAAACACTAAATGACCACAAGAGTAATCCATATTGCTTAGTAGATTCAATGTGCTATAGTGAAAAAGTTTTGAAGATGAATAAATGTCACAGTGGTGATGGTGAAACAAAATACTCTGATTGTATTTAAAGTCACTCAACTGTCCCCTTACAAGGGTTAAAAATGGCAACTTTCATAGATGGCCATTTTATCCCAAGAGAAAAAAATAAGTATACACTCTTGCTCTTTATTCACTTCTAATTAGTCATTATAAATTTATCCAACATTATGTTATATATTTATCCAGACATAGGGCTCAAGTGATAGAGCACATGCCTTTCATGTGGGAAGGTTTAGTTTCCAGCACCACAAGTCCATCTACCCAAACCACTGGGTATTAGCCCCACAGTGAAAAGTGAAAAATAAAACACAGTCCTCCCTTGGTACAAGGAGACTTAAGGAAAGTTGATATTGTTACTGACATTGATGACATTGTTGCTTCATGGTAAAGTATTTGCCTTACACATGTAAGGCCCTGGATTAGATCCCAAACAAAAATAATTTACTTTTTATAGGATGAACAGAAAAAATATTGAACAAGTTTCAGGATACTACTATGCCATTAAATAGGTTAGAAATAATATTTTCACCAGGAAGCTCTTGAACTGAAGGATCTTAACATTTCAATCACAGAATAATTTCTTAAAATTTATTCTTCAGGGGCCGGGTGGTGGCGCAAGAGGTAAGGTGCCTGCCTTGCCTGCGCTAGCCTTGGACGGACCGCGGTTCGATCCCCCGGTGTCCCATTTGGTCCCCCAAGCCAGGAGCAACTTCTGAGCGCATAGCCAGGAGTAACCCCTGAGCGTCAACGGGTGTGGCCCCCCCAAAAAAAATTTATTCTTCCAGGGCCGGAGAGATAGCATAGTAGGGCATTTGCCTTGTATGTAGCCGATCTGGGACAGACTATGGTTCGAATCCCAGCATCCCATATGGTCTCCAGTGCCTGCCAGGAGCTATTTCTGAGCACAGAGCCAGGAGTAATCCCTAAGCACCGCTAGGTGTGACCCAAAAACAAACAAACAAAAAAGTATTCTTCCATTAGGGAAGTAAATTTAACTGGTTATGAAGAAGGAAAACAGTAATTTAAAAAAATGGAACATGTCACTTAAAATATTATTGTCAACAATATGTAAGCCACTATGATCAAAATAAAAATTATATTAAAAAATGGAACATGTCTCCCCTGTGCAATATTTTTTCACCATTATTAAAGTCATTATTAAAGCCCCAGAAAAAAAGCCTGTCTGGTAGAGATCTGTGTTGAGGAAGCTCCTTGGTGTGCCCACCAGGAATCACTCCTGTTGGGAATACAATCAAGCAAAATTTGACTGAGGAGTTGAACTATCATACTATTTAAGAGGCCTTATCCCAGCCTCTTCAAATGAACTTTCTTTTTTTTTTTTTTTTTTTTTTTTGTGGTTTTTGGGTCACACCCGGCAGTGCTCAGGGGTTACTCCTGGCTCCATGCTCAGAAATTGCTCCTGGCAGGCACGGGGGACCATATGGGACGCTGGGATTCGAACCGATGACCTCTTGCATGAAAGGCAAACGCCTTACCTCCATGCTATCTCTCCAGCCCCTCAAATGAACTTTCAATCCAAAGTTGTGGCAAACTGGGCTGGAGCGATAGCACAGCAGTCCTGGCATGAACCCGGATTCAATCCCCGGCATCTCATATGGTGGGATGAGTGTGCCAGGAGTGATATCTGAGCGAAGAGCTAGGAATAATCCCTGAACACCACCAGGTGTGGCCCCCAAAACAAAAACGAAAACAAAAAAACAAACCAAAATTGTGGCAAACTGATACAAGAGAACCTGAATTTATAACCTCCAGGTTGACACACACTAGGAAGTAAACTGGTCTTTAGAAATGGTCTTGAGCAATTGCTTTTCTTTAGTGTATATTTATTGAGGTGGGAGGCAGTTTTCTTAGAGAAATTTAGCAGGGAGGAATCCAATGCTGATATCCCCAGTCTTATAAGGGAGGATCAAGTGGTCCTATTTAGCATCTACTTAGTCATATTCTAACATCTTTGTGAATCTTTCAACCTATATTTTAAATTATTTAGATGAATTAAAATAGAACTAGGAAGTGACAAGCATGGAAATAAAAATCTAATGCAACCATTTAGTTAAAATAAAATTTAAGGGGGCTCAGAGAGATAGCACAGCGGCGTTTGCCTTGCAAGCAGCCGATCCAGGACCTAAGGTGGTTGGTTCGAATCCCGGTGTCCCATATGGTCCCCCGTGCCTGCCAGGAGCTATTTCTGAGCAGACAGCCAAGAGTAACCCCTGGGCACCGCTGGGTGTGGCCCAAAAAAACAAAAACAAAAAAAAAATATTAAGGGGCTGGAGAGATAGCATGGAGGTAAGGTGTTTGCCTTGCATGCAGAAGGATGATGGTTTGAATCCAGGTATCCCATATGGTCCCCTGAGCCTGCCAGGAGCGATTTCTGACCATAGAGCCAGGAGTAACCTCTGAGCGCTGCCAGGTGTGACCCAAAAACAAACAAAAAAATTTAAGAAAAATGGGGCCATGGGGCCAGAGAGATATATTATAAATAAGGTCTTATACTTGGTCCATTCAGGCTCAGTTCCTGGTACAATATATAGTCCTCTGAGTCCTGCCAGGAAGTGATCCCTGAGTGCAAGGTCAAGCATGATCACTTACCACTGGTAGGCATGGAGAAAGAAAGGAAGGAAGGAAGAAATATTCTACTGGTTTGATGACCGGTTTGATGATCCAGAGCTCTCCTCAAAAGTCTAAAAATGTATTAATGTGACATTGTAACTACATAATATGATGCTATCACTAAAATATTTTAAATGAATTCCAAAGAAACCTTCACTAGGGTGCATTTATTTATTTTTTATTTTTTTATTTTTTGGTTTTGGGGTCACACCCCCGGCGTTGCTCAGGGGTTACTCCTGGCTGTCTGCTCAGAAATAGCTCCTGGCAGGCACGGGGGTGGGGTGAAGGTGGGGGAAACCATATGGGACACCGGGATTTGAACCAACCACCTTTGGTCCTGGATTGGCTGCTTGCGAGGCAAACACCGCTGTGCTATCTCTCCAGGCCCACTAGGGTGCATTTAAACCCAGTTTTCTCTCTCCCCTAAGTTCTGAAGAAAGGTGTGTAGGGAGAGAAAAGTGGAGAAGAGAAATTAAGCACCATGATTACAAATATGTTTGTAGTTGGGTTTCAGTCTTAAAAAAAGAACCCCCTTCACCAGTGCAACATTCCCATCACCAATGCCCCCTATCTCCTTCCTCCACCACCCCCTGCCTGTCTTCAAGACAGGCATTCTATTTCTCTCAGTCACTACCATTGTCACAATAGTTAACTTAGTAACTGCACTCACCATTCTTTATGGTAAGCTCCATATCATGGGCCCGTCCTTCCAGCCCTCATCTCTATTGTCTTTGGGTATTATTACAATAATGTCTTTTATTTTTCTTAAATACCACCGAAGAGAGAGGCTATTCTGTGTCTATCTCTCTCCCTCTGACTTATTTCACTCAACAGAATAGTTTCCATGTCCATCAATATAGGAAATTTTTATGACTTCATTTTTGATGGCTGTATAGTATTCCATTGTGTATATGTACTATACTGTCTTTAGCCACTCATCTGTTGTGGGGCATCTGGGTTGTTTCCAGTTTTTGACTATTGTAAATATAGTGCTGCAATGAATATAGATGTGCAGAAGGTATTTTTGTATTGAGTTCTTGTGTTCCTAGAGTATATCCCTAGAAGTGGTATAGCTGGATCATATGGGAGCTCAATTTTCAGGGGTTTGGTTTTTTTTTTTTGGGTCACACCCAATGATGATCAGGGTTTACTCCTGGCTCTGCATTCAGAAGTCACTCCTGGCAGGCTCTGGGGACCATATGGGATGCCAGGAATCAAACCAGTGTCCGTCCTGTGTTGGCTGCATGCAAAGCAAATGCCTTTCCACTGTGCTATCACTCCAGCCCCTCGATTTCCAGTTTTTTGAGGAATCTCCACATTGTTTTCCATAAAGGCTGGACTACACAGCATTCCCACCAGCAGTGACTAAGAGTTCCTTTCTCTCCACATCTCCACCAACACTGCTTGTTCTCATTCTTTGTGATGTGCGCCAATCTCTGTGGTGTGAGGTGGTACCTCATAGTTGTTTTGATTTGCATCTCCCTGATAACTAGTGATGTGGAGCTTTTTTTCATGTGCTCTTTGGCCATTTGTATTTCTTCTCTGAGGAAGTGTCTGTTCATTTCTTCTCCCCAAGAGAGAGAATTTAATGTTCCAGTTCTAAAGCCCAATGCACACTAATATACTATAGGAGAAATGCCCTTCCTCCACAAATGTACTAAAATTAAAATGATGGATCATTAAAGAGCCTCTCTATTTCCCTCACTTATGTTCTTGCTTACTTCCTCCCTAAGGAAAATGCCAAAGATGCAGAGACTTAGAAAGAAAACCATTAGATGCAGCCATGAAATTACTTACCAGAGAGCTATGCCTCTGACACAGGAAAGAAAAATATTCTCGGATCAGTCTCCACAAATAAACCATTTGAGAATTCACCATTAATCAGACTTAAGGAATACCATTTGCTGTCTTAGGGATAAACTATCTTGTAAACATTTCTTAAGATTTTCAATGTTTTCTTTAGACTTTATTTCATATCACAACAGATAAACTATATTTTCTAACCTACATTTTATGAAAATACTGTTTTTTTTTTTAATGAAGCTAAAGAACAGCACAATGGTACATATTATGATTTTTCACTATGTCTTTGAGGCGGAAGAATGACATATTGCAAGTATGAACACTGAGACATGAAGACATTAAAACAGTAACTGAAAGATATATATCTATATATATGAGAGCTGTAACTCACCAGAAATAGCTCATATTGGAGATTTTCCTTTGTACCATGCTTTCAGCTCTGAGGATGAGTGTATTGGCACAGCTTAATTTAGAACACATTCTCTCTCTCTCTTTCTCTCTCTCTCTTTCTCTTTCTCTCTCTCTCTCTTTGCTGTCACCAGCAACCACCAAGACCATCAATATACATGTCCTTCTTATTCATTAGCCTGCTGCCCTCCCACTGAGCAGATTTAGCATAAAAAGGTACAGAATAATATGTGACATAGAACTAGAAATGACTTCATAAGACCATCTGTATTGGTCCTTTGCCTTTAAGGAAATAATTTGGGGAGATATGTCTTTTCCTGACCAAAGGTTTTCACTTCTGTCCGCACAATATAGTTTAAGAAACACCAGATTGGGCTGGAGAGATAGCATGAAGGTCTGGCGTTTGCCTTGTATGCAGAAGGACAGTGGTTCAAATCCCAGCATCTTATATGGTCCCCTGAGCCTGTCAGGAGCGATTTCTGAGCGTAGAGCCAGGAATAACCCCTAAACGCTACCGGGTGGGACACAAAAACCAAAACCAAAAATAAAATAAAATAAAATAAAATAAAATAAAATAAAATAAAAGAAGAAGCACCAGATTGCGCTTGAGAAACTGAATATATACAAATGGGCAGCAGCCAGGTCAGATTTGACAATAGGACTCTAACTTACAACCTATAGCAGGCATCCATGGAGCCAAACCACAATATCTGCAGTGGTCAGCCTAGAATGGCCAGGACTTATTATTGATAGCCAACTTCCCTGTGTTTTGCTTAACCCCTCAGTATAGAGCCAACTTGAAAGAGCTAAATATGCTCTCTGAAGCAATCACTTGAGTGCCCCCCTGCTTGCTGGCCTGCCTACAGCTTTCCATGCCAGAACACTTCAGCAGGAGAATGCCTCCCCTTTTAGTTCAAGTTCCACTTGGCCTGTGAGTTTCTGCCAAGTGTAAATGATGATGGCTGTTTCCCCACTCTCACATGCTCTGAATAAATAGCCTGTGGTTTCTCAATAAGAATGATCTTTGGGCCGGAGAAATAGCATGGAGGTAGGGCGTTTGCCTCACATGCAGAAGGACGGTGGTTCGAATCCCGGCATCCCATATGGTCCTCTGAGCCTGCCAGGAGCGATTTCTGAGCGTAGGGCCAGAAGTAACCCCTGAGCCCTGCCGGGTGTGACCCAAATACCAAAAACTAATATAAAATAAAAAGAATGATCTTTGTTTATGTCCTGAATTTTCCTGCAGATTCCCAAGCAGATCCCAAGTTTCAGGCAGGAGCAGTTTCACAGAGGATCCTGATCTTCAGCTAAGTGTGACTTTTGAGTCCGTGATGCCATTGAAAGCCAAGAGCAGGGGCCGGAGAGATAGCATGGAGGTAAGGCGTTTGCCTTTCATGCAGGAGGTCATCGGTTCGAATCCCGGCGCCCCATATGGTCCCCTGTGCCTGCCAGGAGCAATTTCTGAGCCTGGAGCCAGGAATAACCCCTGAGCACTGCCAGGTGTGACCCAAAAACCAAAAAAAAAAAAAAAAAAGAAAAAAAAAGAAAGCCAAGAGCAGGTCTGAACACCACTTTCCAGACTGGGATGTAGCTCAGTGGCGCAGTGTGCTCTAGCTTCCAACTTCAGCTTTACAGTCTATAGTCTGTTTTACTAATACAGTTTGTACTACAGTTGTACTCCTGTAGCTAGAATTTGTTAGCAATTGATATTATCACTTTTATTTTGCTTCTCTAGACATACCACAGGTAAGTGAGAGTATTTGGTACTTGTCTTTCTCCCTCCCCAATCCCACCACCAAAAAGAGGCTTCTCACCCCCATTGAAAACTCCATTCAAAATAGACTGAAATCTGGTTCAGCAGTTGAATGCTTGCTTTGAATATGTGAGACACTGGATTTGATTATTGACATGAAAAAAGGAGCCAGACAAACCTAGGAACTTTTAGATATGCCCTTACTTCTTGGAGATTATTAAGTTGGAGACCCATACAAAAAAATGGAAGCTAAAAAGTACTGTGCCAGCATTTTCAATTATAAGCTCAAATTAGGTTACAATTCTACCTAAAAGTGCAAAGGAGAGAGATTTAAGGATGTAATTTTAAAATGTCTACTTGTAGCCTCTGCTTTTGAAAAAGAAAAATATAAAAAAAAAAATCACTGAACTTTTTACATAATCTCATTCTCCCAAGAGAACTGCTGGTTTTCAGGAATGTTAGCTAAATTTCCCCCACTAAGCTTTTCACTATGATACAAAGCATTTGATTATCATCTCATTAGCATGCTGTAACTGAGGTTTCTTTTTTTGTTTAAGGGGGTCACACCTACCATTGCTGGGGGCTACTCTCAACTCAGTATTCAAAGGTCAATCCTGGGGGTGTTCAGGGAACCAGGAAGTATTGATTGGATTGAGACCTGCAGCATGTGCTCAATCCTTTGATTCTGATTTCTACCTTAGATAAACATTAGTAGATGGCTGTAGAAACTTTTTATTTATTTTTATTGTTTTTTGAGCCACCCCTGGTGACACTCAGGAGTTACTCCTGGTTATGCGCTCAGAAGTCACTCCTGGCTTGGGGGGACCATATGGGATGCTGGGGGATTGAACCATGGTCTGTCCTAGGTTAGCCTCGCAAGGCCTTACCACTTGTGCCACCGCTCTGTCCCCATTTTTTTAGACTGTAGAAACTTTTTGAAAAACAACTGAGAAGTGATAGGATTATGAATGTAGATCAGTTGTAACAGTGTATGCTGTGTGTGTGTGTATGTGTGTGTGTGTGTGTGTGAGTGTGTGTGTGTGTAGAAGCTGTGTGACTTCTCAATTGTAATTTACTCCAGTTCTAAGTGAAGTAACTTTGCAATGAAATCTTGAAGTAGGCATACTGAAAGTATTCACTCCACTGGAATTAGGAGTGGTGCCAATCAGTTTACTCAACCACTGTGAGAGCTCATTGATATCAGCAAACCACAGACTAAAGTGCTGATAAGTCTTGGGTGTTTTTATTCACGTGTGTGTGTGTGTGTGTGTGTGTGTGTGTGTGTGTGTGTGTGTGTGTGTGCCTGTATATCTAGCATGCCTGCATGTGTGATTTGGGCCAAACCTCACAGTGATCAGGAGCTACTCCTGGTGGTACTCTAGGGAGTACTCTAGAATGTTTCTGGGGATTGAAACCAGGTCTTTTGCATGCATTGTGCTATCTCTCCAGACCCAGTCTATCTTCATCTTTGTCAATATGTGGAAAAGAAGTGTGCCTATAATGTAAGAGTTCTTAGAAAATTAAAGGAGCATTTATAAAGAAAATACAGTAATTTTGCTATATATTTTATTGAATCTAAGATTCTACCATATTGAAATTTTAGCATTATATTACATAATAGTACTAAGGAAGGAAGTAAGAGTTCACCATACTATATTACCACATTACTTATAAAACATATAGAATTTTCAATGATAAAAAAATGGGGGTCGGGGCCGGAGCAGTGGCATAGGTGGTAGGGCATTTACCTTGCGCACGCTAACCTAGGACAGACCATGGTTTGATCCCCCAGCGTAGCATCCCACTTTTTCATGAATGTACAGCATTTTAGTACATGGAGAGCAGAAGAATGGTAACAGTAGACTTTTTTATTCTCAAAAGAAAAAATACTTAGTGAGTTTTTAATTTAAAAAATGTGAAGTTTCAAGAGGTAAACATACAAGAAATGTTAGTAGGTCTATACCTGAATAGATGAGGAATTTGTTTTCTAAACAATTTGTCCACATTTTGGAAAATTTTGTAAACTTACATAAAAAGTAGAAGGAGGGGGCCGGAGTGGTGACGCAAGTAGTGTTTGCCTTGTATGTGTTGACCTAGGACAGATCGAGGTTCAATCCCCCAGTCTCCCATATGATTCTCAAGGCAAGAGCAATTTCTGAGCGCATAGCCAGGAGTAACCCCTGAGCGTCACTGGGTGTGACCCAACAAAGCAAAAAAAAAAAAAAAGAATGTATGTATAATATATATTATCCTATAGGGGCTGGAGAGATAGCACAGCGGGTAGGGCATTTGCTTTTTATGCAACCAATCCAGGTTTGATCACAGGCATCCCGGGAATATGATCCCCGAGCCTGCCAGGAGTAATGTATGAGTACAGAACCAGGAGTAACCTCTGAGTGCTGCAGGGTGTGGCTCAAATGCCCCCCAAAAGGAAACTAGGTTCATAGTCAGGACCAGAATTCCTAACAAGTGAGAACTGATCATGCTCTTCCACTAAAACAAAAGTAGTAGCTAGATTCTGACTATTTCCTAGACAGGCCAAAAGTAAATGACCGCAGATTATTATACACCGCCATAAAAAGAATGATTAAAGAGACTACAATATTCAAATATATGTAGCAGTAACTGCAAAAAACACTCAGGATGAAATGTGAGGGTCAGAAGGAATATCTGAGAAAGATTCATCTTAATGAAAATAATTCTTAATAATAGAGTCTCCCATGCAAAATAAAAATCAATGTGTATGTATACTATATTAAATTATATTTCCACTAGAAGTGTCATTTTATTCTTCACCACACAGTTAACTTCTTTACCTGGTTACATTACCCTCCTTTCTGATTATAATCACTAATTTGGTCTTAGAATCTAAGAGGTTTTCTTAAACAATTTGTTTGTTTAAATATCATACAGGAGAGAAAATATTGTATTTTGTTTTTGGCTTATTTCACTAAGCCCTGAATTCATGCATGTTGTTGTAGTTGGCAGGATTTTATATATATATACATATCTATACATACATAAATCGTATTCTCTTGTGTACTACGGTATTTTCCAGCGTATAAGACGACTTTTGAAACAAAAAGTCAACCGAAAATTGGGGGTCGAGTTATACGCCGAGTATATCTCAAAAAATGTTTCAATATGCCGCTAAACAAAAATTGCATGAATATTGCCACAAAACGAATTTTCCAACTTGATCCTGCACCAATCACTGCAAAGCTGCTCGGACCGCCTCTCTAACTCAGCCAATCCAAGCAGGCTTTTGATGTATGCAAATTAGACAATGTTCTGGACCCGAATCTACACTGTCAGATTGGCCAGAGTCAGAGAGGAAGTCTATGACAGTAGAACCTCTGAACCTTTGCTTGTTGTGATTGGCTCACTGTGGTACATACGGTTGCAGCACAGGAACGTTCTGTCTGACACAGCGAATATAGGCCTAAACCTATGTTTTAACGGCAAAATTAGGGGGTCATCTTATACGCCCAGTCGTTTTATATGCCAGAAAATATGGTACCTTTTATTTAGTTGTATTTGATGGGCACTTATATTGTGTTCGATTCTTGACTATTATAAATGATACTGCAATAAACATGGGGCATTACCATTATATAAAGTGCTTACTTGGAAAGTTACAGCTTCTCCCTGCTATTCTTAAACTTTCTCTTTTTATGCTTTCTAAGGAGCTTTGGAAAAGCTTAATTGGGTTATGAGTCAGGTCATATTGATCAAAAACAGTATTCATTCAACTCTTTTTTTAATCAGATACCACCTCAAATATATACATAGATGTTTTCATCTAATCCTTGCACAACCCTGTAAAGGGAAGAATATTTGTATTAGTTTCCTGTTACTTTTTTCACAAATAAACACAAACATCAGACTCAAAACAACACAATTTTATTCTTTCACAGTTCAGAAGACAAAAGTCTAAAGTGGCTAAGATCAACCTCCTACACAGTGTCTCCTGCAACATGACTGTGACTGGAAATTCACCCTCTCAGACTAGTCCATACTTATTAGAAATACTTGATACTTCGGTTTCAAAGATACCAGGCACAAGATCTAATGAAAAGGCTGACAAGATAGCCAGCTATCTGTCCCCCTGTGCATGTTATAACATGCTAAGATGTATTGGAAATCTACTCTTTTTTTTTTGTTTGTTTGTTTTGGGGCCACACCCGGCGGTGCTCAGGGGTTACTCCTGGCTGTCTGCTCAGAAATAGCTCCTGGCAGGCACAGGGGACCATATGGGACACCGGGATTCGAAACAACCACCTTAGGTCCTGGATCGGCTGCTTGCAAGGCAAATGCCATTGTGCTATTTCTCCGGGCTCAGAAATCTATTCTTATTATTCCTCTTGGATCAGGCTTGAGGATCAAGTATCCTAGAAGTGCAGAAACACATTGATCTTGGCTCCTCAGGAAAGCTGTTGAGGTCATAGTACTTGCATTGGTAGGAACCAGTGAATAGAATCTATGAAGCAGAAAGGATCAGTGGAGGCCTGGGGACTATGAGCTTGAAAGGAAACTATGTACCAAGCCAATTGGTGGAGTTGGGTCTTTTGTAATTTCTCTAACAGATTAAACACACTGACAGAAGAACCTTGGTCTTTTATCTGACTTATCAAACACTTCCTGCTCTACATTTATATTTCTAATAAAGATTAAAGGTTCTGGGGCCGGAGAGGTAGCATGGAGGTAAGGCGTTTGCCTTTCATGCAGGAGGTCATCGGTTCGAATTCCGGCGTCCCATATGGTCCCCCGTGCCTGCCAGGAGCAATTTCTGAGCCTGGAGCCAGGAATAACCCTTGAGCACTGCCGGGTGTGACCCCCACAAAACACACACACACACACACACACACACACACACACACACACACACACACACACACACACACACACACAAAGATTAGGGGCCCGGAGAGATAGCACAGCGCCGTTTGCCTTGCAAGCAGCCAACCCAGGACCAAAGGTGGTTGGTTCGAATCCCGGTGTCCCATATGGTCCCCCGTGCCTGCCAGGAGCTATTTCTGAGCAGACAGCCAGGAGTAACCCCTGAGCAACGCCGGGTGTGGCCCAAAAAAAAAAAAAAAAAGATTAAAGGTTCTATGAAAAATAAAGTAAAATAAAATAAGGCTGCAGGCCTTCTATAAGCTCTAGGGACTCTACATTGCTCTTTCCAGCTTCTAGAGCAGTGGTCTTCAATTACCAATCAACATACAGAGCTGGTCCACAGGTATAGAAATTTAAAAAACCACTGGTCAATACCTCCCTATATCCTTTTCCTATATAATCTTCCTCATGACCATGAGTGGGGCTCATCTCCTTCGGGAAGTGGCCTTGGCTGGCCAGTGTAGGGGTCTTGTAGGCAGAGGGATTAAAGTATTACACTAAAAAAAAAATAACCCCACTGGTCAATAGTGCTGGTTATAACTGCGGGTTGGTGGACTGTATGAAGGATGTGTACCATGGGAGTGTAAAACCTTGGTGAAGGCTGATCTAGACACTTACTTCCTGTGCTCTGGACCCTGATATCACTCTTCCACTTCCTTTCATCTCCTCCCACTTTCCTGCCTGTCTTTTCCTTCTCATTGGATTACATCCACCTGGAAAACCCCAAATACTTTTTCGTTGTCAAGATGACAACTACAAAATTCTGTTTGCCATGCAAGGTAAAGTTTTCACAGGATTTTTGAGATTTGGGTAATGGCATCTGTGGGCAGAGAGAATGTAAAAGTTTAAGTACTTGCCTTGAACAGAGATTTTCTTTTAAACTTTATTGATTGTTTGATTAGTTTTTGGGCAGTGCTCAGGGATTGCTCCTGGCTTTGCACTCAGAAATCACCCCTGGCAGGCTGGGGGATCATATGGGATGCTGGGAATTGAACTGGGTCCCTCCTGGGTTGGCTGCACACAATGCACAAAACTCCCTACCGCTATTGATTCTAGTTTGATCCCTAGTACGTGGTCCCCCAAGTATTGCCAGAGAGTAACCCTCGAGCACCACTCAGCATCCACAAAGGACAGTGATGTCTTTAGGGAGACTTCATTCTAGCTACCACAATTGCCTATTTAACAAATGAGAGACTCTAGACTTTTTTAGGTAAATCAGGTCCCAGATTCTATGTCTTGTGGAAAACATGAACCCTTTTCATTGTGGTTACAATACTTGATAAATATATTTCAAGCATCGATTTATTTCTTGCATTATCTGAAGCCTAGTAGGCATATTTATTGTCGACTATCGCATGGATTACATTCAAGAAGAATTTAGAACCTTGTTGATTCTGTATCAGTTGTTATAAAGAATTAAACAAAAACCCAATTCATGGCTCCTGAGGGAATTCACAAAACAAACAGCATAAATGACAAATGTGTTTAGTTCAGACTACAGAACAGTGGGGAGTCCTCTTCCAAAAGAAAAGGACAATTAGCATAGTCTCTCATCTGGAACGATTTGTGAGTCTTTTGTGATGGAGCTGATGGCTCCCTCTAGTTATTCTTATTTTATTGCTCAAGAAAATACTGCTTGAGATTAAACCCTGCCTTTAAATGCCCCTCTTCTCCCTTAATTTTTTCATTGTAAAGATGGTAGGGGTAGATCATATACTGTGTGTACACTTGACTAAAAGAATTCTTTTTAGTGAAAAAAAATTAGGGTCCAGGGAGGCAGCTTAAAATTTGGGTCCTTAGGGGCCCGGAGAGATAGCACAGCGGCGTTTGCCTTGCAAGCAGCCAATCCAGGACCAAAGGTGGTTGGTTCGAATCCTGGTGTCCCATATGGTCCCCCATGCCTACCAGGAGCTATTTCTGAGCAGACAGCCAGGAGTAACCCCTGAGCACAGCCGGGTGTGGCCCAAAAACCAAAATAAATAAATAAATAAATAAATAAATAAATAAATAAATAAATAAAAATTTGGGTCCTTAGAGACACATACTGGGGTGCACAAGGTCAGGGTTCAATCCCTGGCAATATATGGTCTCCAAAACAATGCTAGGGAAAAAAACCAAGCACAGCAAAGTGCAATAGCCCCCCCAAATAGCCCTAGTGTGACCAAAACTGCCCCCCCTCCCTTGAGGTTTTCTTCTTCTCTTCATTTCCCTTTGTTTTTCCTGTTATAACTAAGACTAACAGGCCTACTTGTGAGGTCCTAGATGTGGGAGTTAATTGACATAGAAGGTGGGACCATCCGGTTTCACTACCAATTGGAGGTGCTGCATTTATAAAATAACATCCAATGAGAATCCATGTGGGGGTTGATTGACATAGAGACAGACAAATCCCGTAACCCCACACTGGAGACTGGCTTCTTTGCTGTGGTGCTTCATACCACAAAGGCAATAGCAAAATTAAAGTTGTCTGGAATGAAGAACTGTACCAGGAATCCAGTGGGGGTCTCATTCCAGCAAGAATGGATGTGCTCAACCTCTGTTCCCAAGTTCTGCCTTATGTTCTGTAAATGTTATTTCTTATTTATCTTTTTTGGTAGTGCTCGGAATCAAACCCAGAGCCCCATGCGTACAGAGCAAGTGCTCCACCACTTAGCTACCTCCTGTGCTCTCTTAAATGTAGAGTTTCTGATGATTTATAGGTATTAAAGCAATAATGATTTTATGGATATACGTTCAGTCAAACAAATGACCTAAGAATTGGATGTTAGAGGGATATAAAATAAGTCTCCTAATAATGAGTTTTGCTAATTCTTGTAAATATTAATTCCCTCATTGCTCACTTTCATCAAAATTTAAAATGGTTTACTTTCTGTTAAAACGGTCTTTTATGGCATTCCGGGGGCTAGCCTTGCAGTATCTACCTTATGAGCAAAAGGTCACATGTTCGAGTCCCAGCGTTGCCATAAGTGCTGAAAAAGTTTCATCATCTCTCTAGTTTGAGCCTGGAAGGTCTGCTGTCTGTGGTCTCTGGAATTCAAATAATTTCTGGCATCTTGAAGTCAGGTGTGTAGAAGAACTACAACTAAATGGTGTGACCCCAGCAAAAACTGCTATTAAAAAGAAACGTGTTGGTGAAGCTGAAGTGGAATGATAGTTCAGTAAATAGGATGCTTGCCTTGCACATGGTTGACCCAGGTTCTATTCCCAGCTTCCCATAAGTTCCTCTGCATCCCACCAGGAGTAATTCCTGAGTGGAACCAGGTGAAATGTTTTAAGATTGGAGAAATAGTACAGGTGTTAAAGTTTCTGCCTTGCTTGAAGCTGACCCTGGTTTAATCCTTAGCATTTCATGGTCTCCCAAGCACCACCAGGAATAATCTCTGAGTATATATATATATATATATATATATATAGCCAGGGAGAAACCCTAAACACCACTTGTTGACCAAAACTCTGTCCCCCGCACCCCTTTTTTAAAAGTAAAAGCAGGAATTATTTGGAAATTCTGAGAAAGAAGAGAGAAGGATGAAAAAGGAAGAGGGAGGGAAGAAAAGGGAAGAGAAAGGAAAGAAGGAAGGAAGGAAGGAAGGAAGGAAGGAGGGAGGGAGGGAGGGAAGGAAGGAAGGAGGGAAGGAAGTAAAGAGGGAGGGAAGGAAAGAGAGGGAAGAAAGGACTCTGGACTCTAGAGTCTAATAGTGTTGAACTGGCTGAGTGGCTTCGACCTTTGGAGAACAATTTTGATCAGTTAGTTTCTGGAATGCTCAGAGTGCACATGCAAATTCAAAAGTATGTAAAATATATGCAAATGTGATGAAATTTTGTCTTTGAACCTGGGTTACAGAAACTATGGGTCCTTGGGGCAAAAGGAAACTTAACCTCAGACTGAAACCACAAATAGCCTGTGGGTTCCTCATGAAGACAAGGAAATAAATACCCCATTTTTATTGATGTAACATTTTGGGGTATATGGAATTTTTTTGGTTGGTTTTTTTGAGCCACACCTGGTGGTGCTCAGAGCCTACTCCTGGCTTGGTGCTCAAGAGTCACTCCTAGGGGGGCTTGGGACCATATGGGGTGTTAGTGATTGAACATGGGTTAGCTATGTGCAAAGATAGTACCTTGCCTGTTGAGACCAATTCTATTCTATCTACTCTATTCTATCTCTTTGGCCCCAGGCATCTGTAAATAATGAGGCTATTAATCATCAGGTCGATATGAAACCCTTTCATGTCTGTGTATTTCTCCTGTTCATTGATGTTTACAACTTCGAAAATAATTAATATCCTGAGTCCAATGCCAACATCATGCTCTTGGATTTATATCCCCCACACAGCTCTTCTATGCATGATGAGATGATGCATCTGTTAAAAGTTTTGCTTAGCTTTTCATATAATAAAAAGTAATACATTATCTACTAAACAATAGAGATGCCACATCCACATAGCAAATAGGCTTACTTTGGATAATGACCCCATGTCTTTTGCCAGAAGTTAAGTGTCCATCTCTCAATCCTTTCTCAATATAACCAGGATAAAGTATTCTGGAAGTATTAGCTAATGGCCTTCTAGCTTCACTTAATTTCCTTTGAGAAGATTTATCTTTATGTCTGTATAAGCTACTGGGTAGAAGCCACTTTCTCATTTGTGAAACTCTCTTATCTACCACAAACACAATGAGTGAAGAATAGAAGATTTTTTCTCATGTTACTGACATGAATGAAATAGAAGGTAGTTTCTGAAGAAAGATTTTCAGCCAAAAATATCATAAGCTATAGAAATACTAATATGTATTATGATTATTACCTTTACTAATCATTATAAGAAATTTTATTTTGTCTTTCCCACTTTTTGTTTGTTTGTTTGTTTTGGGTCATACCTGGCAGTGCTCAGGAGTTACTCCTGGTTCAGGAATGGCTCCTGGCAGGCACAGGGGACCATATGGGATGCTGGGATTCGAACTACCATTCTTCCTGGATCAGCTGCATGCAAGGCAAATGCCCTACTGCTGTGCTATTTCTCCGGCCCCCTGTCTTTCCCACTTTTATTGAGGTCCCATGATTTACAAGATTGTCCACAATAGTTCCATGCATTATTCATTCCAACACCACAAGAGCCCTTGTTTTCCTCCATCAATGTACCAAGGACACTTTCGATCCCCCACTGCCTGTAGATCTATAGATCAACTCTTCAACTTTGTCAGCTTTGGCCCTTTGATCTCTCCTACTATGTTTTCTTATATTCTACATATGAAAGAAGTCATTCTGGACTGTTTCTTTCCTTTAATTGACTTTACTCTGCATAATAGCCCCTACTTCCATTTACATGGTGTTGAAGTGCATGATGTTATCACTTCTTATACCAGAGTGCTGCAAAACAGGGACACAAATATATTTTTGAAAGAGTGGTTTGGGGCCCTTGGAGTAGATGCCAAGAAATGAAATTGCTGGGTCATATGCATGATCAATTCTTAGTTTTTTGAGAAATGTCAAATTATTTTAGGAAAAATTAAAAAAAATTAATGTTCTATTTTTGATATTTGGTCAGAAGTGAAATCTTTTCTATCTAAGAATTTGTTTTGTTTTGATTTATTTGGAAGACACAGTGGCACACAGGTGTGGGTCCTGGCTATGTGCTCAGAAATCACTCTGGGTAGGCTCAGGGAACCATATGGAATGCCTGGGGATCTCACGCAAGACAAACAGCCTCTCCACTGCTATCACTCCAGCCCATCTATCTAAGTATTGATCTTGTCCTCTGAACTAACAAAAGTGTTAGTTGTTCTTCTACCACCAGATATGGGTGTCAGAGACTTGTCCCTCTGTGACCAAGAAAAAAAACCTGCAGTGTTATTTTTCTGAGATTTACACTGATTAAAAAAATAACCATTTGAGACCTGTTGTTTGGTTTTCTTTAGTTTTAGTTTTTCTTTCTTTCTTTCTTTCTTTCTTTCTTTCTTTCTTTCTTTCTTTCTTTCTTTCTTTCTTTCTTTCTTTCTTTCTTTCTTTCTCTCTCTCTCTCTCTCTTTCTTTCTTTCTTTTTCTTTCTTTCTTTCTTTCTTTCTTTCTTTCTCTCTCTCTTTCTTTCTTTCTTTCTCTTTCTCTCTCTTTTCTTTCTTTCTTTCTCTTTCTTTCTTTCTTTCTCTCTCTCTCTTTCTTTCTTTCTTTCTTTCTTTCTTTCTTTCTTTCTTTCTTTCTTCTTTCTTTCTTTCTTTCTTCTTCTCTTCTCTTCTCTCTTTCTTTCTTTTTCTTTCTTTCTTTCTTTCTTTCTTTCTTTCTTTCTTTTTTCTTTCTTTCTTTCTTTCTTTCTTTCTTTCTTTCTTTCTTTTTTTTTTCTTTCTTTCTTTCTTTCTTTCTTTCTTTCTTTCTTTCTTTCTTTCTTTCTTTCTTTCTTTCTTTCTTTCTTTCTTTCTTTCTTTCTTTCTTCTTTCTTTCTTTCTTTCTTTCTTTCTTCTCTTCTTCTTCTTCTTCTTCTTCTTTTTCTTCTTTTCTTCTTCTTCTCTTTTCTTCTTCTTCTTCTTCTTCTTCTTCTTCTTCTTCTTCTTCTTCTTCTTCTTCTTCTTCTTCTTCTTCT
>NC_064857.1:17036253-17041253 GCF_024139225.1 Suncus etruscus | reverse complement strand
GCATAGGCCCAGCAAAATATGGGGGAAATGGAAAGGAAAAGCCTTGAACTAAATACAGTGAGCCTTACCACTGAAAATTTCTGGCATAAGACCAACTCTGGGGGCCGGCGAGGTGGCGCTAGAGGTAAGGTGTCTGCCTTGCAAGCGCTAGCCAAGGATCAGGACCACGGTTCAATCCCCGGTGTCCCATATGGTCCCCCCAAGCCAGGGGCAATTTCTGAGCGCTTAGCCAGGAATAACCCCTGAGCACCAAACGGGTGTGGCCCGAAACAAACAAACAAACAAACAAACAAAAAGACCAACTCTGGGCTCCAGGCATACTAGGTTGCCCAACCCCTGAGTCATTCTCTGTGGGCCCAGTAAATTTTTTCCTCATAATCGCTGTTGTTGGTGTCAGGTTTCTGTAGTTAGAGATCCTGGTTTCTTTTGGTTTTTGGTTTTGGGGCCACCCCCAGCGATGCTCAAGGATTACTCCTGGCTGTCTGCTCAGAAATAGCTCCTGGCAGGCACGGGGGACCCTATGGGACACCGGGATTCGAACCAACCACCTTTGGTCCTGGATCAGCTGCTCGCAAGGCAAACACCGCTGTGCTATCTCTCCGGGCCCGAGATCCTGGTTTCTATGCAGATCCTACATCAAAGTTGGGATGATGGGAACTCACTATTTAAAAGAAAAAATTTGTAATGAAAAGTAGAGTATCAAAATATTTAATTTGACTGGGCATGTTGGCATAAAAATTATCTCAAAAATAAAAAACCAAGCTAATGATAAAATATCCCATTAATTTACCCAATCAGTCAGTCATGAGCTATTCACTGAATGCTGGAGTGTTCGAGTTAGAACTTGTGCAGTTAGCCTGAGGAAGTCAGGCAGCCTGAATATGAGATAGTGGAAAGCTAATGTGTATGGTCACAATATTACAGTGTAGGTTTACTTTGATGGAATTAAAAACCTTGGTTAAATTGTAAATCTTCTCATTAATCAGTGATATGCCTTTCCCTACTGGCCACAGAGTTGTTTTCGTGTGTTTTAGAAAGAACTTTTCCCTTGTTACACTTCCTATGTCTAGAGGCTTAGTACAATCTATGAAAAATAATCTTTCATTCTTTTCATTCTCTCTCACAGCCACAAGCCATGAGGGTTTTAAAATAAATCAATTCATTGACTTAGACATTCCAAAAGAACAAAGAGAACTTAATAGACTAGACCCAGCTTTAAAAATATTTGGAACACATTTCCCCAAGAAGGCCCCCCCTTTTAGTTTTTGGAAGAGCAACAGTTAACGATCTTTTTTTTTTTTTTTTTTTTTTTTGTTTTTATTTTTGTTTTTGTTTTTGGGCCACACCCGGCGTTGCTCAGGGGTTATTTCTGGCTGTCTGCTCAGAAATAGCTCCTGGCAGGCACGGGGACCATATGGGACACCGGGATTCGAACCAACCACCTTTGGTCCTGGTTCGGCTGCTTGCAAGGCAAACACCTCTGTGCTATCTCTCCGGGCCCACTTAACGATCTTTTTAAAGCAAAATGTCTTTGCTCCACTTGCAAACAAGTAAAAAAAAAATCTTTCCAATAGCCTTCCCTCACAAATAAATGCATCAGAATTTTATCATTTAAATAATAACCACTAGTTGTTGTTGTTGTTGTGTTTCAAGTGGGGGGAAGGAGAAGTAGTACAGCTAATAGGGTGCTTGTCTTGCACTTGGCTGTCCCAGGCTTGATCCCACATGGTCCCCCAACCCCTCCAGAGTTCATGAGCAGAGAGCTAGGAGTAAGCCCTGGGAAGCACTGGTATGGCACCTAAGCCAAAATTAATTAATAGAAGAAGTGGAGTTTAAGGTTAATAGTTATTAATATAATAAGTAAAGATGTTGATTTATCTTATAGCAAAAATTTATGTTTTAGTGTATTGTAACTGCAAAGAATATTTTTAAATAATGTGATGCTTTTGCTCTGTGTTATGAATAGTTTTTAAATAAAGCATATACTCAAGTATATCACAGTAAATCATTTTACCAAACAATTAAAGAAAACTATTACTAAATAATTTTTAAATATTGAATTAGTTTAATATTTAATTAAATATAATATTTAATTACTACTTTAAATAAACAAAGAAAACAATTTGTTTAAACTTTTCTGAAAATTTTACTTACCTAATTTCTAAGTATAAAATCTGTTTGTTTGTTTGGTTTTTGGTTTTTGGGCCACACCCGGCGGTGCTCAGGGATTATTCCTGTCTGTCTGCTCAGAAATAGCTCCTGGTAGGCACGGCGGACCATATGGGACACCAGGATTCGAACCAACCACCTTTGGTCCTGAATCGGCTGCTTGCAAGGCAAACGCCGCTGTGCTATCTCTCCAGGCCCTAAAATCTGAAGAAAATAAGTATACATCTATAACATTACACATTCAGTAGTGAGGGGTTGCTAAATGTCCTATTTTGTCTTATAAATCAATCAACAGCAGTCTAATAGCAAATTTTCAGTTTTCAGTTGCCAGATAGAAAGACCACCTGAAAAATGTGTAGAAATAACCTAAAACTGGTTTACAATAAAAATAACTAACTTAAAAGTAAGATCAGGGCCTGGAGAGATAGCACAGCGGCGTTTGCCTTGCAAGCAGCCGATCCAGGACCAAAGGTGGTTGGTTCGAATCCTGGTGTCCCATATGGTCCCTCGTGCCTGCCAGGAGCTATTTCTGAGCAGACAGCCAGGAGTAACCCCTGAGCATCGCCGGGTGTGGCCCAAAAACCAAAAAAAAAAAAAAAAAAAAAAAAGTAAGATAACCTTCAGACTGGTTGATTTCGTAGCTCTGTGCTGTCAGAAGAGCCCACTTAGGGAGACAGCCAAGCATCACACCTTTCTATTCAACACAATTCTCTTTTCTTCCTTTGAATCTTGTTTTCATATGTTATGATCAAAACTGCAGTAATCAATTGTCTAGAACTGAATCTACCGACTGATTGTAAATTTCTCTCTCTCTCTCTCTCTCTCTCTCTCTCTTTTTGTTTTTTTTTTTTGTTTTTTGGGCCACATCTGGCGACACTCAGGGTTTGCTCCTGGTTCTGTGCTCAGAAATCACTCTTGGCTCAGGGGGACCATATGGGATGTTTGATATCAAACCCAGGTCCTGGGTCAGCAGTGTGCAAGGCAAACACCCTACCACTGCACTATAGCTCCAGCCTCTGTAAATTTCTAATAAATTCCCAGGCCATATTAGCACGCAAACAAAATAAACAAAACAAACAAAAAAACTTGCTAAGCAATCATTCCCTAGAATAATACCACTTTCCTAATATCTTGATTCAGGAAATATCCTACATGCCAATAAAAGCCAATGTTTGAAACCTGAGAGTTATTGCCACTATCCTGCCACATGATAATGGGATTTATAGTGACCTATAAATTAGAATGATTCTCAGCTTTCTAATACATAAAATGAGACTTATAAATAAAGTTCTCCCAGGTCATATGAAACTCTCTAACAAAATGCTACACATACATTATTGAGTGGCAATATGATGGAAGTGTTCCTGGAATGCTGGAGGCAAATCCTTTGTTGACCTGCTATTTATGTTTAGTGTCTTGTTGCCATGCTGGATAGAGCAACTGTGACAAACTCTGAAGCTCTTAAAGCTCTTAAAGTCTGAGAGGTGTGGGTTCAGTCCCTGGCGCCATACAGTTCCTGAGCACCAAGAGAGGAATAGGCCCTGATCACTGCCAGACATGCCCCTAAAATAAAATAACAATATCAACTCTGGCTCTTTCCACAAAAAGTTTGATTTGGAGAACACCAGTAAACAGCAGACATAACATCCAGTTGTAAGGGCATGATCCTTCCACAGGGAACATCTGTGGCCTCCTGCCACAGTATTTCACATAGAAAATTGTGGATGTTCAGAATGGCAAGAGCAGACTGGCTGATTGATTGTGAATTTTCACACCAAAGTATTAGCTGGCAGGGCTTCCATGTGGAAAACTTGAGTGACTTAACTGTTACCTGCCTCCCCATGCCATATGCCTATCTCACCTGAAAGGTGAGACCCTCCCACAGTTGGGAGGGGGTCTGTGGTTGGTAATTTAAGGGGTTGTCTGGGGGGGAGGGAAGAGGCAGATGAAGGAGGGAGGGAGTAAAGGAGGGAGAAAGGGAGGGAGGGAGGGAGGGAGAGAGAGAGAAAGAGAGAGAGAGAAGAGAGAAAGAGAGAGAAGAGAGAGAGAGAAAGAAAGAGAGAGAAGAGAAAGAGAGAAAGAAAGAAAGAAAGAAAGAAAGAAAGAGAAAGAGAGAGAGAGAGAGAGAGAGAGAGAGAGAGAGAGAGAGAGAGAAGGAATGAGAGCATTAGAAAAGAGGCTGCTTAGCTTAGCGGCCAAGGAGATTAGAGCCTTCTAATAAAGCTGGATGTCTCCTGAAATTTCAACTGACTGCCTGTGGATCATTTCTTCGCTGTCATCCTGCACCTACAGACCTGTGGGCCCAAGGAGCTGCAGGAACCAGGCTGAGAAAGGCCTCAACACCATCCATCCACCACCACACTAGGACTCTATAATTAATAATTAATACACATGACTATCAAGCAGGATCTCTTCAGAGTCCAGGGTACAGAAGTCCACAGAATTTCTGCATTTCACAGTGCTGCACTATAGGTTTTTCATTCAGAGATAGTCTTCGTCCTCTTTTCTTGGGAGCCAGAAACTCTTGGTTTCCAAGGAGACAACTGTGCCCAAGAACTCAAATCCATCACACAGTGGACCAGATCAACTCCGACCAGATGGAACATCTAAAAGAAAAAGGGGCCCGGAGAGATAGCACAGCGGCGTTTGCCTTGCAAGCAGCTGATCCAGGACCAAAGGTGGTTGGTTCGAATCCTGGTGTCCCATATGGTCCCCCGTGCCTGCCAGGAGCTATTTCTGAGCAGACAGCCAGGAGTAACCCCTGAGCACAGCCGGGTGTGGCCCAAAAACCAAAATAAGTAAATAAATAAATAAATAAATAAATAAATAAA
>NC_064857.1:17035029-17036153 GCF_024139225.1 Suncus etruscus | reverse complement strand
TTGAACCTGGGTTACAGAAACTATGGGTCCTTGGGGCAAAAGGAAACTTAACCTCAGACTGAAACCACAAATAGCCTGTGGGTTCCTCATGAAGACAAGGAAATAAATACCCCATTTTTATTGATGTAACATTTTGGGGTATATGGAATTTTTTTGGTTGGTTTTTTTGAGCCACACCTGGTGGTGCTCAGAGCCTACTCCTGGCTTGGTGCTCAAGAGTCACTCCTAGGGGGGCTTGGGACCATATGGGGTGTTAGTGATTGAACATGGGTTAGCTATGTGCAAAGATAGTACCTTGCCTGTTGAGACCAATTCTATTCTATCTACTCTATTCTATCTCTTTGGCCCCAGGCATCTGTAAATAATGAGGCTATTAATCATCAGGTCGATATGAAACCCTTTCATGTCTGTGTATTTCTCCTGTTCATTGATGTTTACAACTTCGAAAATAATTAATATCCTGAGTCCAATGCCAACATCATGCTCTTGGATTTATATCCCCCACACAGCTCTTCTATGCATGATGAGATGATGCATCTGTTAAAAGTTTTGCTTAGCTTTTCATATAATAAAAAGTAATACATTATCTACTAAACAATAGAGATGCCACATCCACATAGCAAATAGGCTTACTTTGGATAATGACCCCATGTCTTTTGCCAGAAGTTAAGTGTCCATCTCTCAATCCTTTCTCAATATAACCAGGATAAAGTATTCTGGAAGTATTAGCTAATGGCCTTCTAGCTTCACTTAATTTCCTTTGAGAAGATTTATCTTTATGTCTGTATAAGCTACTGGGTAGAAGCCACTTTCTCATTTGTGAAACTCTCTTATCTACCACAAACACAATGAGTGAAGAATAGAAGATTTTTTCTCATGTTACTGACATGAATGAAATAGAAGGTAGTTTCTGAAGAAAGATTTTCAGCCAAAAATATCATAAGCTATAGAAATACTAATATGTATTATGATTATTACCTTTACTAATCATTATAAGAAATTTTATTTTGTCTTTCCCACTTTTTGTTTGTTTGTTTGTTTTGGGTCATACCTGGCAGTGCTCAGGAGTTACTCCTGGTTCAGGAATGGCTCCTGGCAGGCACAGGGGACCATATGGGATGCTG